>NC_136393.1:31143876-31266280 GCF_965140285.1 Lepidochelys kempii
TTCAGTGCATCCCATAGCTATGGCTGTGTAGTTTCCTATTTCTAATATTTTTTTTTTCTTATGGATAAGCCATGTGGTAGTATTAAGCCATTACTAAAGATTCCATCGGCCTTTTAGGTTACCCAGACCAATTTGGACCAAGTCTACATTGGCATGTACTTGTTTTTGTATCAGGCTGTCCTGTAGCTGATGTCTGCAAAAGGGGGATTATGTTGGATCATATTAAAGAAGTTCTGTATTAAAATCACAAATGAGTTTGATTCCCCAGAGTTTAAATTCCAGGGTATTACTAATTAAGAGGTCTCTTGGTTTTTGGTACTGTTTCTCTCCCTCTATGTGTGAAACTTGCAAGCTGCTAACTGTGTTAGTACATTCTAAGACAGAGTCTATTCTCAAAGCAATTCACAGAGAGAGAGACTCAAAGCAATACTCTAACAACAGAAACAGCACCCAGAGACTCCCCACCCTTTTGTTGTATTAACAATTGTGATTAAAATAGAGATAGAGGATGTATGTGGATGGATGCTTGGTGTGGATAATAACTGAATGATCAGGGAGGTGCCAGCCTAAGAATCCAGTGTCCATCGGCTGAAGAAGGCGTCAAGTGGAAATAACCAGAGGACCCCCCCCCGCCCCCGGAGGGCAGACTGGAATCCACCCAACAGCCTCAAGAATGGGAGAACCAAAGAACAAGATAACATCTTGGAGCCGTCAGGAATGTGCTATCTGCTGATTGATTCAGCAACAGCATGATGAAGCAATTCCCATAGACTGGCATAGGAAGAAATTCCTATAAAAATAGACTCTAAAAAGTGAGAACTTTGAGGTCTGATTCTGCAAACCAACTTCCAGGAGCATCAGATGAGCATCTGACAAGGCCCTGCTCCCTCCTCATGTCCAGGCCACCTGGCCAGTGGCTTGGCATGAGCAACTCTAAGGCTGGTAACTATGATAACAACCTTGCAGAACCTGTGTGTGTGTGTTTGTATGAATGAATGTGTGAATAAATATGAGATTGAATGGAATGTTATAACTATAACTAACTGCTTACTATGATTCTTTCTGTATTCACAATAAATGTGGTATTTTGCCTTTTTCCCTTTAATAAGATCCTGCTAGTTTTTATTTTATTGGTATAACAATCTGTACCCTAAAGTTCAGAGTGGGGAAGGAACCTTGACAAAAGCATACAGATGATTTGAGAGATTTGAAGTGTCTGCTTTTAAAGAAAGCTCCTTTAAGATCCAAGATTGAAAAAGCAGTCGAGTTACTGCAGAAGAAATACCCCAATGTGACAATTAACAAGGATGAACTGTTTGATGAAAACAATGAGGAGTCCGGTGGCACCTTTAAGACTAACAGATTTATTTGGGCATAAGCTTTCGTGGGTAAAAAAAACCCACTTTTGATAAATGCATCTGAAGAAGTTGGGTCTTTTACCCACGAAAGCTTATGCCCAGATAAATCTGTTAGTCTTTAAGGTGCCACCGGACTCCTAGTTGTTTTTGTGGATACAGACTAACACGGCTACCCCTCTGATGTTTGATGAAGTGACTCTGTTAAATGAGTTTGTGACAGGGAAACTATGTGAATGCAATGACACAACTACAGTGATCACAGTGTGTGGCAGATGGGATGAAGTAATCAAGCATCATAGGGAATCCTCAGTACCACATGCAAATATAAAAAAACTGGCAGAACTGATCCGGTGCCTGCCTGGCAGTAATGCTTCAGTTGAAATGGTATTTTGTGTTATGAATGACCTGTGGACAGGAGAAAAATCCAGAGACAAGGTTGAAACTGTGAAAGCCATTCTCAAGTTATTGTCAAAACAAACTTCACTTTAACCTGGAGGTTAATCTCTAGGTGGATTCCACTAGCAGAAGCAATAAGTTGTCATGCTGGTTTTCTTGCAAAACAGAGATAACACAGCATTCATTGATAAGCCTGTCAAAAATAAATGACATTGGCAGTGGTGCAAAGAAAGAGATTCTTTAAATAGGCCATCTGGACAGTGGGTACAGAAAACTGATGTTGATGAACAATGTTTTTGTATTGTTTGTAACCAGTGTTTGAATGCGCTTCTTTAGTGTGACATCACATCCACACGGATTACATGCATATTTGTTTTGTATTTGTAGTGTATATGTTCAACCGTTAAAATATAAGCTGCTAAATAAATTTGCCTCCCTATGCTCTGCAACTTACATTTTCAGTCTTGGCTTCTTTGCTGTGCTCCCACCTCTGTGTGTCCCTGGATTTGGTTTACAAAATGTGGTGGTCACCTTACCGTATTTTGAAACCTCGGGGTACGCAAGACAAATCAGACGACTGAAAGGGTACAGTCGCCTGGAAAGGCTGAGAGCTACTGCTCTAGGGCTCTCTCTATCTCTGATTCATTCGATCTGGACGGATTTCTCATTGTTCAGGAAGCAGAGAAGGATTCTTTCTGGATCCCTTTCTGGGAGAGCACGGGGAGGAGCTTTCCTCAGATTCTACCACAAGAGGGCTCTGGCTGTTGCTTGGAGGGGAGGCTGCTCTATGTCTGTCTGCTAAGGATACTGGGGTTGAACTTCCTGGGTCAGACTCTGCTGCTGCCGCCTCCATTGTGAGCCAGGAGCCCGCGCTGATCAGCTGCCGCTGCCCGGCGGGGTCTGTGCGGGGAGAGCCCTTCCCTAGCGCCCCTCGCGGCCCAGACGGGGGGACTTTCTCCGGGGGCTGGAACCAGCCCCTGGGGCAGCCCCGGGCTCTGCCGACACCAGCCCCTGAGCCGGAGCCTGCAGGTGAGGGGAGAGACCCGGGGAAAGGGCTGGGGCCGGGCAGGAAAGTGACTCTGCACCAGCGGCCCCTCCTCGCCCCAGCTCTGCTCCCGGGGGGGCGGGGGTCTGCGAGTCCCGGAGCTGCTGCCCTCCCTGACCCCCCCCGGCTCTGCCCCCCTGAGCGCCTGCAGGAGCCGAGCCAGCGCCGGGAGAGCGAATGGCCCGGGCCGGCCAGGGACCGAGTCTCCCGGGCAGAGGGGAGTGGAGAGGGAGCAGGAGAGAGAGAACAAAATTTCGGGAGGGATCAATACTCCCATGCAGGGCAAGATTTTCAAAAGTGCTCAGCTCCCAACACCTCCCCACAGAGAACAATGGAGAATGCCCCCCATGGAGAACAATGGCGAGTGCCCCCTTCCGATGGAAAATCGTGGGAGTTGCTGAGGGCTGAGCTCTTGAAAATCTTACAGAGAACTGAAGAAAGGATAGAAAGTCTGAGGCTGTCTTTGCTGCCAACAAAGGGGGTGTTTTTTACAGCAGGAGATAGCTAACACCCTTTTGTTTTCCTGCTGTAAAATCTTAGTGGAGAAATTACTTGAATTTTTACCATGATGTAGCTGCTCAAGAACAAACCCAGGTGTGGCGAGGGGGGTATAGTGTTGACCTCCCCATGCGGTAAAAATCTGGCTGCACCCTGTCTCCGCTGGCATTTTACCAAGAATTGGCTGTCATTTGTTATCTTGTAAAAAACTAAAACAAAACCCCTCTTCTGGCAGTAGAGACAGCCTACCAAAGGCAGCAGGAGGTGGGGAGGTTCCCAGCTCCCAGACCTGCTTAGATCCCTTTCCTGCAGCATCCCTGGGCAGATTCATTTTCCTGGGAACAGGGCAAGGAGCAGACAGAGGGAAAGCCAGCTCCTGATAATGCCAAGGAGTATCCCCCAAGGCTGCTCCTTTGATTCTGCTTTTTATGATGATGATTATTGTTCTTTTCAGGCACACAAAAGTGGCCTGGGCGCCTTGCAGAAAGAAGTATATGTATATAGTCCACAGCCAATTCATATATTCTACGGCCGGAAGGGACCATTTTGATCATCTAGGCTGATCTTTCAACTCACAGGTCAGAGAATTTCACCTAGTGTTTCCTGCATCAAGCCCAATAACTTGTGGCTGAGCTTGGAGCAGGAGAGTGAGACATCTAATCTTAGTTGAAAGACTCCAAGTGATAGAGAATTCACCACATCCATCCAATGAGCTGTTCCAATGCTTAATTATCCTCAGTTTTAAAAGTTTCCACCTTTTCCCCTGAGTTTGTCTAGCTCCAGCTTCTAGCCATTGGATCTTGTTCTGTCTTTATTTGCTAACTGAAAGATTCTTACTCTATCAAAAATGTCTTTGTTTATAGATACTTAAAGACAGTGATCACATTGCTGCTTAACCTTCTTTTGGATGTGTTAAATTGAGTTTCTGAAGTCAGGTTTTCCAGGCCTCAAATCATTCTTCTCTGAATTCTCCAGGTTCCCAATATCCTTTTAAAAAGTGTGGATACCAGAATCAGATACAGAATTCCTCTAATGGTTTCACCAATGTTTTATACAGACAATATACCACCTCCCTACTCTATATTCCCCTGCTCATACGTCCAAGGATCATATTGGATCTCTTAGCCACAGCATCACACTGGGAGCTCATGTTTAGCTGGGTTCCACCATGACCCCAAAGTCCTTTTCAGAGTTACTCCCTTCCAGGGTACAGTCCCTCATTCTGTAAGCATGACCTACATTTGTTCTTAGATGTATAACCTTACCTTTGACTGTATTAAGACAAATGTATTTCTGATAAGCTCATCTTACCAAAAGCTCCCATTTGCTCTACAATACTGACCTATCCTTATCATTTTTACTACTCTAATAATTTTTGAGTCATACTTTACCAGCAATGACTTTATAATGACTTCCTTTATCACCCAACTTGTAATCTCCTCAAAAATATCAGGTTTGTTTGACAAGAGCTGTTTTCCATAAAACCATGTTGATTGGCATTATATTACCATCTTTTAATTTTTTACTCAGTGGGTCCTGTATTCATTCCATTCTGTTACCAACAGGGCTATCATTATCCAAGACAACCCATTTGCCCAATCTTGCAAACTTTTTTGTGTGTGAATAATTGCTCATGAGAATAATAACAACAATCCTATAAGTTAATGTTTTTGCCATCTTAACTGCATGCAGGATTGGGTCCAGTGTTCAGACCTAACACAAATGAGGGTCATGGCAGAAGCAATGGGGGACAGAAGGGACAAGTGGAACTGTAATGAGTTCTGGGGATGACTCAGTAAGGTATGGGTGCATCTTGGTGATTATTGTATCAGTTTATTTTTAATTCCTAAAGAAAGGATACAATTTTCAAAAGCACCGTAGGCATTTAGGAGCCTTTCAATGGGAGTTATGCATCTAACCTGTTTATGCATCCAGTGAACTTTTCAAAAGCATCTATTGGCATCTTTAGGCTCCCAAATACCTTTGAAAATCTGTCCCTTAGATGCTTTTGAAAGTTGGAGTTAGGCCCTCTGGAAAATCATAGAATCGTAGAAATGTGGGACGGGAGGGACCTTGAGAGGTCATCTAGTCCAGTCCCCTGCACTGAGGCAGGACTAAGTATTATCTACATCATCCCTGACAGGTATTTGTCTAACCTGTTCTTAAAAACCTCCAGTGATGGAGATTCCTCAACCTCCCTAGATAATTTATTTCAGTGCTTAAAATGTTCCCCTCTGTAAATAGAAGGACTGATTTTCAGGGGTGCTGAGCACCCACTCCTTGTAGCATTATTATTTGTCCTGCGGGAGAGCCTAGAGTCCAGTTCTGTTGTCCTGAGCTTTGTACAAAGACAGTTGCTGTTCCTAAGAGCTTATACAATCTAAAGTACAATTCGCAAATGCAACAAACTGATGGGATGCACAAAGGAACAGTTATGCAATTGTAATCAGTGTGATAAAGAGTGGTCATAGCTCATCGTTACTGAGATGTTTATAGGCATGATGGCAAAGGAGAGTATTGGAAGAGGGACAGTGTAGTGGCTTTGCTAGGTCCATGATGTTGTCATGAATTTAGGGCTCATGAAAGGTGAGGGTTTTTTATTGTGGTAAATTCGAAGATATTCTGTCAACAGGTGTTGATTTTCTGTTCCCCTTCTGAGGTTCCCTTTCCCCCACAGCACAGGGAATGACTCATCTCTGGATTCTTTCTCTATCCCAGCTGTGAGTGACAAGAAGGAGAACAGTCTGAGATGGAGGAACCATACAAGATGTCTCTGACAAGATCCAAAGGCAATGTTTCTGAGAGCCCTGAGCAGGAAAAAACCCCTAGGAGCCCAGGCGAATCAGAAGCACAGCAGCAAAACACTCCAGAGGAAAGTAAATCTGCTCACAGTGGGCGAGGTGTGAGGAAACGCAAAGGTACCATCGTCCGCCGGAGAACATTCATGGGGGAGAGGCCCAACATCTGCATTGAGTGCGGGAAAAGCTTCCTTCAGAGCTCAGACCTTATTAACCATCGGCGAATCCACACGGGGGAGAAACCCTATAAATGCATTGACTGCGGGAAGAGCTTCAGTGTCAGCTCAAACCTTATCCGACACCAGAGAACCCACACGGGAGAGAAACCCTATAACTGCCCTGACTGTGGGAAAAACTTCACGGACAAGTCGACCCTGACCCAGCACCAGCGCGTCCACACGGGTGAGAAGCCCTATAAATGCATCGACTGTGGGAAGAGCTTCAGCCGTAGCTCCCACCACAAGAGGCATCTGAGGAGTCCTCCAGGGAAGAGGCAGGGTAAATGCACCCACCGGGAAAGCACTACTGTTGGGAAGGTCAAAGAAACCAAAGCGTCAAAGAAGAGAACCTCAACAATCGAGATCCCCAACACTTGCGCTGAATGCTGGCAAAGCTTCAGCCAGAACTCGGACCTGGTCAAACACATGAGGATCCACACAGGAGAGAAACCCTACGAGTGTCCCGACTGTGGAAAAAGATTCAATGTCAGCTCAAACCTGATCAGGCACCAGAGGATCCACACGGGAGAGAAGCCCTACACATGCACTGACTGCGGTAAAAGCTTCACTGACAAATCTACCCTGACCCAGCATCACCGGATCCACACGGGAGAGAAACCCTACATATGCACTTACTGCGGGAAAAGCTTTAGTCACAGCTCCCACCACAAAAGACATGAGAAAATCCACAAGGGAAGGAACTCGGTGTCCTTCCTGCCATTGTGGCCCTACCCCACTCAAACGTTCTAAAGAATGGGGTGCATACTAAAGAGCCAGAAGGCGGATTGGGGTGACATACACAGAGAGAGAAAGTGAGCACCCTGGAGAGTGTGACCTGGAGAGTAGGAACTGCTACATGTCATCAGACCGGCAGTCAAACCACTCCAGTCCCATTTCCAAAAGTTGCTATTAACCACATACCTCAAAGGAAGGTGTGAAACTCCCATAAGGGACAATTTTGCAATAACCTGTCCATGGGGGGAAAGTGGCTACCTGTTCCCAGGCTGTTAATTGGCTGGCTTATATCCTCAATATAAAGATCCCTTAGAAAACTTTATCTTAGCCATGGTAACTGTTGATTATATTTTTTATCATTCCCATAGATGTGTCTAATTCCCTTTTTTTGGAATCCTACTCTTGTTCTCCATAACATCTTGTGACGGTGAGTTCAACATGCTAGCCATGTATTGTGTAAATAGTATTTCTTGTCAGTTTTAAATTAGTACCCATTATTTCACTGGGCATCTCCTTTTTCTTGTACTATGAGAGAGGGCTAGTGGGGAACCCGATTTACTGGTACTTTCTCTCTGCTGTTTATACACCTAAATCATGTGCCCTCTTTTTCATCATCTCACTAGACTAAATAGTTCCAGTCTTTTCATCCCCTTCTCATACAGAAGTCTCTCCTGCCCACTAACAATTGTTGTTCCCTGTCTCTGAACCCCCTCTAATTCTGCTATATCCTTTTTGAAATGGGATGACCAGATCTGAATGCAGTATTCCTGGTTTGGGTGTCCCATCAATTTATATAGTGGCATTAGAATATTCAGTATTATTTTCTATCCAAATGTTTATCCATACTTTTATTTTTTATCCACTATTGCGCATTGTGGAGAGGTTTTCACTAATGTCTAGTATGACTCCAGCATCTCTTTCCTTAGTTGTTGCACTTAATTTAGATCCTAGCTGTGTGTATGAGTAGATGATATTGTCCCTTTTAATGGGCCACATGGTGCCAGCAATTTCCAAGCAAAACTCTCTCTTTGAATAGGGAGATTAAATATATATCTATATTGGTAGAGACTTTCAAAGCAGCCTAAGGAGTTTGGATGCCCAGGGTGTAATTTTCAAAAGCTCCTAAGTGATTTGTAATGGTATTTAGGCATTGTTCTGCTCAGCATTGCAACACTTAAGTCTCATTTTCAAAGTTGACTTAAGCACTTAGGACCCTAATTCCCACTAAAAGTCAAGAAAAGTTGTTCTGCTATATCACTTAAGGCCAGATTTTCAAAGGTATTTAGGTACTTAGAGATGCAGATAGATGTCTAGTGGGATTTTCAAAAGTGCCTAAGTGCCTAACTCTCATTGAAATACCCGCTCAAATCAATGGGTGTTAGGCATGTAGGCAATTGTGAAAATCCCTTTAGGTGCCTAAATAATTTTAAAAATCTAGCCCTTAGGCACTTTTGAAAATTTTACCCCCAATTTCCAGAGCTGGGTGTCCAAATCCATTTAGATGGTTTTGAAAAATCTCAGCTGACCTCTGTCAATCATAGGGTTTTTTCATAGAACCCATCACCATACTATTTAAACACTTACCAGGAAAATGAAATCTGATTTTAAACTGATGGCATGATCTGGCTCAAAGTGCATTGTGTTGCACTTACCTGCGCTGAATTCCATCTGCTGTCATGTTGTCTAGTTCATCTAACATTGTTAGGTCCCCTCTGAAGTTACTTCTTTATACACAAAGTAATGCAAATTTTGCCACCTCAGTTCTCATATTAAACACTGGCCCTAGGCATGGGCAAAGTTTGGATGGGGCAGAGGGGGTGTTGCCCCCAAAACTGCAAGCCTTGGGCAAGTGTGGAATTTGCCCTCCCAAGCACAGCCCCATTGGCCTGACTGGAGCTGCCCCCCAAATATAAAAGTCAAACTGTGACCAGATGTCCTCATTTTATCAGGACTATCCTGATTATTATGGGCTTTGTCTTATGTAGGATTCTATTTACTCCCTCACTCCCCCATTACCACTCCCTTGTCCTGATTTTTCACATTTGCTATCTGGTCACCCTAACTAGTCCTAATACAGGACTGTGAAGGCACCTCACTGTTAACCTCTTACCATATTGAAAAACTGATTATTTATCCTTTTTGTTTTCTGCCTCTTAGCCAGTGTCCAATCCATAACAGTACATTTCTCGTTCATCCTGTGACTACTTGGCTGCCTTAAGAGCCTCTGCTGAGGGACTTTGTCAAAAGGTTTTTTTGAAAGTCTAAATAAATTAGATAAATGAGAACCAGTTTGTATATTAGTTTTTGTTAATGAATGATCAAAGAATTCCTCTAGATCAGGGAGACATGATTTTTCCTTTGCAGAAGCTGTGCAGGTTAGTCCCAAACATGGGGTGTTTTATGACTCTCTGTCTTTAGAGTTTGGCCTGAAGTGGACAAGTTGCCCCAACCTGCCATCTCATGCATTTGCAGCCCTGGCAGGTCTTCCTGCATCTCAAATAAAATCTCATGCATGATATGTGTTAGTGGGACTTGCGCATAAAACACCACTTGGCCTAGGAGAAGGTGCACTTGTGAGCCAGGTGACTACATTCTATGCTCATTTCTGTTGCAGAGTAATATTATTATTTCTGTAGTTCACAACCTGATTGACTAAGCTAGGTCTCTAGCTGGAAATAGATCCAAGATCCCTACAATGCCAGATCCCAGTTTCATATCTTTACCAGTGATGTCTTTCAGAATATATATGCCATATCTATGTACCTGGCTACCCTGTCTCTAACCCCAGTTCTGAACACACTTCTCTGCCAAATCCAGGAGCCCTGATTCTCAACATGCCACTGTTGTATCACAAATAGTTGTATAATCCAGTGGCAAAGTGTATGTTGCATCTCTCTCTATATGGATCACCTCCTAGAGGGTAAAGCGTGGATTCACAAAGGAGCAAGGGTACTTGATCCTCGGTCACCCACCTCAAAAACACCAGGCTACAGAGTCATTCTCTCTCTCTTGCTATGGCCCCATGACTCTTTAATTATTTATACACAGTGGAACAGGAGAAATTGAGGGAGCCCCACACCAGAATATCCCAGAGCTCAGTGGTTAGTGCTCTCCTGAGGGGTAAATACTGTGACCCAGAGCTTGGCTAGGCTACGCCTACTGTGAGAAAAGGTGGAGGCAAAACAACACCATGGAGATAACCTTACATTTTAAACTTTATAAAGGCAAAACAATCAAATAGAAAGTAACATCAAATACTCACTTAGGAAAATATTAAACTGTAAATCACCATTCACAATAAAAGAAGTTTTTCAACAACATGCTGTGTGACCCCAGGAGGGAATTAGTTCCTCCTGTCTCTGGCTGCAAAGTCCAGCTTTACCCAGCTGTCCCACCTTTGCCTCTCTGCAGCGTGTGTTGCTCCTTTGATGACTGCACCTCTTTCTAATGAATGTCAGCTTCTCACCCAGCGATCCACACCTTGGCACCAAAGTATATTCCCTCTGTCAGTGTCCCAGTGGTCAACCTCACCAATCATATGCACTGTGCCCCTCACCACCAGGCTCCTTGCACACAGCCCTTCAAGGGCCAGCTTTCCCCTTTCCAGCAAATCACATTTTTACCCAACACATCCTCTTTTTGGTGCCTTCTCTGCCTTTTTACTGGTAGATCCTGAGCCTCCTCCCCACTTGAGCTACCCTCTTCTTGTCTGTCCCTCTCTTCAGGACATCGTTTTATGCTGCTGCACCACATGTTAGTGCCAGGGCCATGGTTATTACCTGGGAGACCCTTGTTCAAATTATTTCTCCCCCACAGACAGAGGGGGTAAGTGAACCTGGGTCTCCCACATCTCGGCTGAGTACTCTAACCACTGAGTTAAGCTGGATGTCCACATTTTGAATGGTTCCCGGTCTGGTAGGTGGCCTCTGAGCACACCTACCAGACCTGGCCCTACAGGCAAGATAGGGGTTCACCCACCTGTCTTCTCCAGTTCATGGATTGTTCTGGGCCTTAGGTGGAGATATGTGTCTGGATGCCTAGAGGCAGGCAACAGTGTGCATGCTCAGAGGCAGAAACATAGGCACCTAGGGAACTTTTACCCTGAAAACTTAGATGGGGTAAGTTGGGGTGCTTGCAGGCAGTGGAGTGGGGTTTGTGGATCACAGGGGAGCCTAAACTTGGGACGTAGGTGCCTAGCAGCCTGCTTCTGCTACCAATTGCTCCGTTAGCTCAAGAAGAAATCCAGGGTGTGGGTCTGCATGGCCTCAGCCCAAATCCTCCTGAGGGAAAACACAGTCTGTGATCTTGCAGTGACAGAATGTATTATAATGCACCTGCACAAGGGGCAGGGTGAACATAAGAACAGCCAGATTGGGTCAGACCAAAGGCCCATCCAGCCCAGTATCCTGTCTGCCAACAGCAGCCAATGCCAAGTGCCCCAGAGGGAGTGAACCTAACAGGTAATGATCTAGTGACCTCTCCTGCCATCCATCTCTACCCGCTGACAAACAGAGGCTAGGGACACCATTCCTTACCCATCCTGGCTAGCAGCCATTAATGGACTTAACCTCCATGAATTTATCCAGTTCTCTTTCAAACCTCTCTCATAAGTTTACAGTTACATTATTTATTTAACATTTAGATTGCGATAGAGCCTAGAAGCTGCATCCAGGTCCGATTTCCACTGTGCTGGGTGGGGTACAAACATAAAGCTAGTGACAGTCCCTGTCCCAAAGAGCTTAGCACAGGGGTGGTCAACCTGTAGCTCCGGAGCCACATGCGGCTCTTCAGAAGTTAATATGTGGCTCCTTGTACAGGCACCGACTCCGAGGCTGGAGCTACGGGCGCCAACTTTCCAATGTGCCTTGGGGTGCTCACTGCTCAACCCCTGGCTCTGCCACAGGCCATGCCCCCTTCCAACCCCGTCCCCTGAGCCTGCCATGCCCTCACTCCCTCTCCTCCCCCCCCAGAGCCTCCTGCACGCCACGAAACAGCTGATTGGGAAGTGCAGGGAGGGAGGGGGAGATGCTGATTGCTGGGGCTGCTGGTGGGCAGGAGACACTGGGAGCAGGGGGGAGGAAGCTGATGGGGGCTGCTGACATATTACTGTGGCTCTTTGGCAATGTACATTGGTAAATTCTGGCTCCTCAGGCTCAGGTTGGCTACCCTGGCTTAGCATGTAGCAGGTGGATAAGAGGAACAAAGAGACGGAACTGAGGTAACAAAAATAATGGGCTATACACAATACTTTGCCACTCAGGAGTAGTAATTTATAAATATGCAAATTAGCTCATTAAATAATTTGCCTAAAACATCATACATGGATCTGCACAAAAGTTGGTAGCTCTGTACCACACACCTTCCACTGGAGCAGAAATGGAATATCAGTTCTTGTATTTCTCTCTCCTGCCTTCTCATCTGTCTGTGCTTGTTTGTGTGTGCTGGGGAAAGCTGGACTGACCCAACAACTTTGTGAGTAAGCTGAGAACACTCTGGCTGAAACCCTGCAAACACTTCCAGCTTTAGCTGAGAAACGCTGCTGTTCTTCCCCAGCGGATTTAACTTTCAGATAGGTTTTCATCATGTGCAATAACTCATGAGCTAAAGCAGGGGTGGCCAACCTGAGCCTGAGAAGGAGCCAGAATTTACCAATATACATTGCCAAACAGCCACCGTAATACATCAGCAGCTCCCCACGCCCCGCTCCCAGCACCTCCTACCCACCAGAAGCCCCGCAGATCAGTGCCTCCCCATCCCTCCTCACACCTCCTGATCAGCTGTTTTTAGAGTGCAGGAGGCTGGGGGGGGGGGAGAGGGCAGAGGAATGAGGGCATGGCAGGCTCAGGGGAGGGAGTGGGAAGGGGGCAGGGCCTGTGGCAGAGCCAGGGGTTGAGCAGTGAGCACTCTCCAGCACATTGGAAAGTTGGCGCCTGTAGCTCCAGCCCCAGAGTCGGTGCCTGTACAAGGAGCCGCATATAAACTTCTGAAGAGCCACATGTGGCTCTGGAGCCACAGGTTGGCCACCCCTGAGCTAAAGCCTTAGAGTGTAAGAAAGTAGCTGGATAGACACATGGCCCTTTGGGAGACAACTGAAGTTGTGTAATTGACGCCATAAGGAACAGGATTCCATCTCTGAAGTTTTTGTCCCAGTTTTGAGCTGCACTAACTCCTGCTTAATCCATAAACCTCAACAACCCCCAGATACATGCAGATTTTAAAGCCAGAAGAAACAACTCTGATCATCTAGACTTACATCCTTCCTAGCACAGGCCAGAGAGCCTCACCCAGTGATTCCTCCATCCAGCTCAATAACTTGTGGTTGAACCAGAGCAAATCTTTTTTAAAAAGCCTGCCAGTCCTGATTTAAAGGCTGCTGGTTAGATCCTCCGTTGGTGTAAATTGTCTGGAGCTATGATGCTTTATATCAGTAAAGGATGCGCCCCTCCATGTCCTGGAAAATCCATCACGTCTCTAGGTAAGTTCCTGTGGTTAATTACCCGCACTGCTAAAAAACTGCCTCTTATTTCCAGACTGATTTTCACCTAGCATCAGCTTCTAACTTTGGATCTCATTCTGCCTTTCTTTGCCAGATCAAAGATCCTTCTGCAATCAGAGATCTCCTCCGCATGTAGGTATTTCCATACTGTGATCAAGTAACTTCTCAGCCTTCTCTCAGATAAGCTAACAGTAGTGCCCAAGCATTCAAAAGTCATGAGTCAGATCCCCAAACCACAAGATTGGCTTAAAAATCATCAGATTTTTAATTGGATTTATTTAATTCATTTATTTCTATTTTCATTTGCCTTCAGGGTAAAGCTATGTCCCTCAAGACGTGAGAAATTTGCGTGCAAAATTCAACCTGAAATACATATGGGGAGAGGTAACCTCCCCACTGGCTGCTCAGAAGGACTTCCCTTACTCCTGTGCTCTGGGAGCTGTCCTCCTACTCCTCCATCTCCTCCCTGTCACTGTTCTGTCTCCCTCCAAACTCTACCCAGTCTCCTCCCCCACTCATATTCTCCCTCTGTGCTCTCCAGCCCACCCCTGCATTAATCTGTCATCCACAATTTCCCTCCCTTTTCCGTTACAATATCTCCCTGCTCCCCCCCCCCCCCCCCACACACACACACTGACATTTTTTTCTCTGCCTCCCCTGATTCACTCCACATTCCCTGGTGACCCCTCAGCATCTGTCCTGTTTCCCAAATTTCCCTGTCTCCTCACATAGTCCTGTCCACTCCCCTAACCATAAAGCAATGGACATCCTTCCTGAAGACAGCCTGGGCTCAATCTAACTGAAAATCTGGGGAGGTGGCAGGCGTTTTACTGGGAACAGCCTCAGTCCCACATGCTGAGTCTGCAGGGAAAGGGCAGCCACTTTGAAGGAGAGCAGTCTTACCTAAGCCCCAGGGGGGAGGCCTAATGGAAGAATGGCCCAGTGGTTAGGGCACTAGGCTATGGGAGACCTGGGTTCAATTTCCTGTTCTGCCACAGGTCTCCTGTATTACCTGGGGCCAGTCACTTAATCCCTTCTTGGAAGGATGTGGATAATAGCACTGTCCTACCTCCTAGGGGTGCTTTGTGGCTATGTACATTAAGGAGGGTAAGGCCCTAAGGGAAAGAGGATCATATATGTACTGTAGATAGATGGTTCAGGCAAACACACATGTTTGACACCAGTAAAGTGTCTGCAATCACACAGAACATTAAAAAGCATTTACTGTTGTGAATGGTGGCAAAATTACCACAGGTGGCAACACGGTGCTAAATAGATTGAGCTCTTTAAGGCCTTGTCTACACTACATGGACAATAACAGCATAGCTACAGTGCCTTAGCTATGCCAGCATTACTCTGTAGTGCAGATGCAGGCTAGGGAAGGATTTTTTTCTTCGCTGTAGAACAACCACCTCCCTGAGTGATCGTAGCTAGATTGACAGTAGCATCTTCCATCAACCTAGCTGAGTCTACACCTGTAGTTAGGTTGGCAAAGCTAAGCAGCTGCTCACGGGTGTGAATATTTCACACCTCTGAGGGACATAGCTATGTTGCCCTACATTTTATGTGTAGACCAGGCCTTACCTTCGTCTCTCACTGCAAGGCAGGTTTTCCCAAGATTGAATTGTTCTTGTAGCTCTTTTCTGAGATACCTACTCTATATTCCCCTGCTCAGACATTATCAATTTCCCCTTCTAAAGATCAATTCTCTGCTGCTTCCCTAAAATCATTCAACTCCCTGACAGCAATTAACTCTCCTACCCCCTTGCAATAATTAATCAGTGCCCTCCATGATCAATTCTCCCTAATCACCCTGTGTGAATCCCCCTACTCAGTACCTCTTTGCAAGTCTCAGGACAGCTCCTGCTAAATAGGTTCCTCATCTGCTCTTTTCCCGCTTCCCCCACATTCCTACACTGTGTAGCCCCATAGAGCTATCCCAAGCTGCAAGTCTGCCACCCCCACAGAGTTGGAGACAGACCAGAGAGCAAACAATGCCAGAATTTCTGGCTAAGAGCTGGACTTGTAGCAGGTCAGATCCGAAGATCTCACAAGCAATGTCCGTCCCCACCCACCAAGGCCATTTGTGGGTCATGGACTGCAGCAGGAGGGGGCTGGGAAGGGCTCTGGGCAGAAGCTCTGCAGTGAGACAGATAGATGCAGAGCAGCTCCAGGGTTAATTCTGCTTCCATCATTCCAACACTTACAATTCAGTGTTAGAAGAAAGTGGCTATTTCTGTGATTATTTATTTACACAAAACAACCCCTGCCAGCATCCAGTTGTCAATTGCGGTAGCCTTATTGGCATTGGCCTGCATCTCCTTGGCACAACAGGTACTAAGAATGCTGGGGCAGACAGATCTAGGCCCAGTCATTGGACCCAGGCCACAAGTGAATTCTGGGGACAACAAATGAAAAAACAGGGACAGGAGTGAAGATTAAAGGTTGGAAATGAGGGATCCAAAGAGGGACACTGTGCAGAGAATCCCTGACAGCACCCACTGCTTCAAAGGTGTCTAAGGAGTGAGTGGACAGCACCCAGAGGAACTCTGCCCCGTGGCATGATCAGATGAGGGAGTGGAAATAGGCCTCAGAGAACCCCTTGTCCAGCGTCCTCCTCCTGAAGTGATGGATGGCTGTCTTGGCCAGTGCCAGAAGGAGGTTGACAAGATCTCATGACTTTGTGGGCCTGCAGATGGGGTGTGCATGAATTAGGATGCGCAGGGAAGTGCAGTCAGAACCTCAGTAAGAGTTTCTGGAAGAGGAAAAGCACCTTGATGCATCTTATATAGATGTGCACCAGGGTCTCCGTCTCTGCAGAAGGGACAGGAATTACGTGAGTTCATGAACCATGCCAGGTACATGCCTATGCTTATGGCTCCATGGAGGGGCTGCCAATTAATATCCCTGGCAGGCTGTAGAACCATAGGAGAGTAGAGGCTGGCATTCCTCCCCCTCCTCAAGTGGCAGCAGGTTCCACCATGTGGTGTTGGGGTGGGACAGGCTTGTGAGGAAGTGGAGGATGTGACGCATGAGCATGTACTGGTATTTTCTGGGTGCGGTTCGGACACGGATTGGCTGAATGTCATGCAGCTGACTCAGGTGGCATGTTGGGAGCAGCCAGTGAGGCTGTCGGAGCCCAATGACGAGTTCCAGAGGGCCAGGGGTGAGAGATGGACAGGAGGCACTCTCCCACAGGACCTGCTCAAGAAAAGCCAGAGAAGCACGAGGCAAGGCTGCCCTCACTTCCTAGAGCACATGACAGGGACACAGGGTGGGCAGCCCCATACACTGGCTGAATGCTGTCGGGTCCATCTCCCTTTGCTGCTGCACTGGGCAACACAGTATGGGGAGGAGGTGAGAAGCCCTGAGTGGTGAAAGAACAGGTTAAGGACTATTTAGAAAAGCTGGACATGCACAAGTCCATGGATCCAGATCTAATGCATCCAAGGGTGCTGAGGGAGTTGGCTAACGTGATTGCAGAGCCATTGGCCATTATCTCTGAAAAATTGTGGCAATCGGGGGATGTCCCGGACAATAGGAAAAAGGCAAATATGGTGCCCATATTTAAAAAAGAGAAGAAAGAGAACCCAAGGAACTACAGAGCAGTCAGCCTCACTTCAGTCCCCAGCAAAATCATGGAGCAGATCCTCAAGGAATCCATTTTGAAGCACTTGGAGGAGAGGAAGGTGATCAGGAACAGTCAACATGGATTCACCAAGGGCAAATCATGCCTAACCAACCTGATTGCCTTCTATGATGGGATAACTGGCTTTGTGGATATGAGGAAAATGGTGGATGTGATATATCTTGACTTTAGCAAAACTTTTGATACGGTCTCCCATGGTATTCTTGCCAGCAAGTTAAAGAAGTACGGATAGGATGAATGGACTATAAGGTGGATAGAAAGCTGGCTAGATTGTCGGGCTCAACGGGTAATCATCAATGGCTCGATGTCTAGTTGGCAGCTGGTATCAAGCGGAGTGCCCCAGGGGTCGGTCCTGGGGCTGGTTTTGTTCAACATCGTTATTAATTATCTGGATGATGGGATGAATTGCACCCTCAGCAAGTTCGCAGATGACAGTAAGCTGCGGGGAGAGGTAGATACACTGGAGGGTAGGAATAGGGTCCAGAGTGACCTAGACAAATTGGAGGATTGGGCCAAAAGAAATCTGATGAGGTTCAACAAGGACAAGAGCAGAGTCCTGCACTTAGGAAGGAAGAATCCCATGCACTGTTACAGGCTAGGGACTGACTGGCTAAGTGGCAGTTCTGCAGAAAAGGACCTGGGGATTACAGTGGATGAGAAGCTGGATATGAGTCAGCGGTGTGCCCTGGTTGCCAAGAAGGCCAACGGCATATTGGGCTGTATTAGTAGGAGCATTGCCAGCAGATCGAGGGAAGTAATTATTCCCCTCTATTCGGCACTGGTGAGGCCACACTTGGAGTATTGCATCCAGTTTTGGTCCTCCCCCTACAGAAAGGATGTGGACAAATTGGAGAGAGTCCAGTGAAGGGTTACGAAAATGATTAGAGGGCTGGGGCACATGACTTATGAGGAGAGGCCTAGGGAACTGGGATTATTTAGTCTGCAGAAGAGTGAGGGGGGATTTGATAGCAGCCTTCAACTACTTGAAGGGGGGTTGCAAGGAGGATGGAGCTAGGCTGTTCTCAGTGGTGGCAGATGACAGAACAAGAAGCAGTGGTCTCAAGTTGCAGTGGGGAGGTCTAAGTTGGATATTAGGAAACACTGTTTCACTAGGAGGTGGTAAAGCACTGGAATAGGTTACCTAGGGAGGTGGTGGAATCTCCCATCCTTAGAAGTTTTTAAGGCCTGGCTTGACAAAGCCCTGGCCGGGATGATTTAGTTGGTATTGGTCCTGCTTTGAGCAGGGGATTAGACTAGATGACCTCCTGAGGTCTTTTCCAACCCTAATATTCTATAATTCTATGATCGTAGTGCAGGTCTCTGAGTCTGGTGGCACCAGCCAGAACCATCATCCAGTGCACCAGCGGGGACTCCACCACTTCACAGTGAGGTGTGGATTGTGCAGCAGGGGTTCTGTGCAGAGGTTCTCCCACTCAGCAGCACTTACAACCTGGTCTCTGAAACTAGCTTCCTGGTTCTGAGGCAGTCCTGGTAAAAGACCGGCGCTTACAGAGCTCTCTTGAGAGACCTCTTGGATGGAGATAAAAGAGTTGTGTGGGACCCTCAGAGGCGGCAGAGTAAGGCATGTGCCAGCACGCTGTAAATGGAGTCTCTACAGATCCTGAAGGTGGATGGCATGGACCTGGCTGTGGATGCAAACCAGGCCCTGTCTGCCCGCACCCGGGGGAGGATCAGGACACCCACAGAGACCCAGTGCAGCCCTGGCCAGAAAAACTTCAGGATCATCTGGAGGCTAGCCAGGGTGCCCGGGGAGGGGCTCAGGATGTTGAACCAGTGCCAGAGTATGAACTAGACCAACAGGTTGATCACCAGCACCCTCCTCTGAAGGGAAAGGCACCAGAGCAGCCCTGTATACCTCCACATCCAGTCAGACACCCTGGCCTCTAGATCAATCCAATTCTCCAGTGGGGAGGGATTGGTGGCAGAAAGGTATATGCCCAGATAGGCAGGCCACAAGCGACAGTCCTGCTTTTCTAGGGTTTGTGTCCCATTCAATACTCAGACAAAACCAGATGTGTTTTTTTTCCAGTGTGGAACAGGGGACACCATTGTGAAGCGCATGTCACTCCGCCCCTGCTGGGTGTGACCTCGCATGCAAGGTCACACAGGAGGAGCAAGGGGGCACATGAGGTGTGATTTCACATCCACCATGTGTCCAAGGTCATGCCAGCAGGGGCAGGTCCACGCCATTCTTGGAGGTACCAGAATGTCTGGTATTCTGGGTGTGCACGAGCAGCCACTCTAACATGAACCAGTGTGCCTTGCCTCCACCCCCCCTTCCATGGCACAGAGAGCAGGTGGGAGGGACCCATCCCAGATCATCAGGCCAGAGTTCTTGGCACAATTGACTTGGGTGGAAGAGACAGGCAAAGAGATGGCTTGGCATGGCACGCATCCACCTGTGATGAACACATGTGGTGGGGACAGGAAGGAGGAGAGTCCAGGAACTCCAGTCAGGAATTTTCTGAGGCATCCCTGAAATAAAGGCCCCAGGGGGTTCTCAGAATACCTGGCTGGCAGCAGGGGCAGGTTTCTCTGTGGCTCTGTCTCTGCTCCTTTACCTCTGGAGGTTTCTCTCTGCTCAGGAGAGAGAGAAGGATTCTGGCCGAATCCCCATTGTGACACATTTCTGTGCTGGGTGTGGGGGCAGGGAACGTGTTTTCAGTCAGTGTTGTCGCTAGAGGGCCCTGGTTGTTGCTAAGGGAGGGAGGCTGCTGCTGTCTGCCTGTCTGTTCCGCACATCGGGGTTGAGCTTCCTGGGTCAGATTCTGCCACCGCCTCCATTGTGAGCCGGGGCTGAGCCGCCGCTGCTGCCGCTGCCCAGCGGGGTGTGTGCGGGGAGAGCCCTTCCCCAGCGCCCCTCCGGGCCCAGTCGGGGGACTTTCTCCGGGGGCTGGAACCAGCCCCGGGCTCTGCCGACACCAGCCCCGGAGCCGGAGCCTGCAGGTGAGGGGAGAGACCCGGGGGAAGGGCCGGGGCCGGGCAGGAAAGTGACTCCGCACCAACGGCCCCCCCTCGCCCCAGCTCTGCTCCCGGGGGGGCGGGGGTCTGCGAGTCCCGGAGCTGCTGCCCTCCCTGACCCCCGCCCCCCGGCTCTGCCCCCCCCCCGGCTCTGCCCGCCTGAGCGCCTGCAGGAGCCGGGAGAGCGACCGCCCCAGGACCCGGCCGAGGACCGAGTCTCCCAGCCCGAGGGGGCAGGAGGGAGACAGGGGCAGAAGCTGGCAGGGGCAGCAGGAGCAGTCAGTGGGGAGGGAGGTTCCAGGCTCCCAGCCCTGCCCAGCCCCATTCCCTGCAGCACCCCGGGGCAGATTGACTTTCCTGGGACAGGGTGAGGAGCAGGGAGAGGAAAAGCCAGTTCTGCCTCTACCTGGTCCCCGCGCTGCTGGGGGGATCCGCTGCCCTGGGGACAAAGTCATTGGGATCTCCCAAAGCGGCTCCTTGGATTATGCTCTTTTCTAGTGTTTGGTTCAGAGAATCTATTGCTGGGGTGTTAAAAATGTCTCAGTTGGTTTAGTCTTGGTGCTAGGTGATGGCTTTGCACCATAATAAAGTGACTAAGAATTTAATATTCTGAGTGGGTATTTCTGATGGATGCCCCATAAATACTAATACATTCTGAAGGAAATTAATTGAAGAGTTGTTTTGATTTTGCAGCTTGCAATGGGGTACAACTGAATGTAAGGAGCTGAATCGTTATCCAGGGAAGCCAATACACCGAAGATGTCGCCCAGGAAATCCAAGAGGAATGTGAGCCAGAGCCCTGAGCAGGACAAACCCTGTGAGAGCCAGTGCAGGCCAGAGGAGCCAGAGCCCATGAAGAAGAGACCAGTGAAACTCATCCAAGGAATTAAGAAGCGAAAGGACTTTGTGGTGCACCAGGGAACCCAGACAGAGGAGAGCCCCAACATCTGCATCGAGTGTGGGAAAAGCTTTACCCAGAACTCCAGCCTCATCAACCACCGTAGAACCCACACGGATGAGAAGCCCTATAAATGCCCTGACTGTGGGAAATGCTTCGGCGTCAGCTCCAGCCTCAGCAGGCACCAGCGCATCCACACGGGTGAGAAGCCCTATGCCTGCCCTGACTGCGGGAAGAGCTTCAGCGACAAGTCCAACCTAACCCAGCACCAGCGTGTCCACACAGGTGAGAAGCCCTACAAGTGTATTGACTGCGGGAAGAGCTTCAGCCGCAGCTCCCACAAGAAGAAGCACCTGCGGCACCTGATGGGCAAGAGGCCAGGCAAGTGCTCGTCACCGCAGCAGCGTGAGGGTGCCGTGGGGAAGGCCAAGGCCAGGAGGAAGGTGGAGGTGCTGAACACGTGCACCGAGTGCTGGCAGAGCTTCAGCCAGAATGCCGATCTCATCAAGCACATGAGGATCCACACGGGCGAGAAGCCCTTCAAATGTACTGACTGCGGGAAGAGCTTCAGTGTCAGCTCCAACCTCTTCCGGCACCAGCGCATCCACACCGGGGAGAAGCCCTACACATGCTCTGACTGTGGGAAAAGCTTCACGGACAAGTCCACCCTGACCCAGCACCAGCGCATCCACACGGGCGAGAAGCCCTACATCTGCACCTTCTGTGGGAAGGGCTTCAGCCACAGCTCCCACCACAAGAGACACGAGAAAATCCACAAGGGCGAGAACCCGCTATTGACCTTCCCCACCCAGACATTCTGAACAGCTCGAGGTTTGAGGATCATGCAGGGATCAGTGTGGGCTCCGCTGTGGGGAGCTGTCTGCATGGTGGGGATTTGTCTTCTGGAGATTAGGAACGGCCACAGAGATTGCATAGATGTTCAGAATAGAAGGGACCATTAGATCATCTAGTCTGACTTCCTGCACATCACATGCCTGAGAATCTCACCCAGTGATTCCTGCATCCAGCCCAGTAACTTGTGGTTGAGTGAGAAAGTGTGTTTTAGAAGGAGGAATCCAAAATCAGTTTAAATGCTCCAAGTTATGGAGAATCCACCACAGCCTTTGGGATCTGTTCCCAGGGTTCACTACAATCCCATAAAATCTTACCTCTTATTTTCAGTTTGAACACTGCTGACTTCAGCTCCCAGCCACTGGAACTTTGCTAGAGTAATGAGCCCTCTGGTATCAGCAATATGATCCTCATGTAGGTACCTACAGGCTGTGATTAGATCCCCTCTTAACCTACCCTTCAATAGCTAGAGCTCCGTAAGTTTCCTTTCACTGTAAGGCATGTTACAAATCATTCTGTGTAGCCCTTCTCTGAATCCTCTGCAGTTTTGCAACAGCCTTTTTAAAGTGTGGACACTGGAACTGACACAGCACTCCAGAATGGTGTCTCATCCATAGGATCAGAGCAATTGTCCTTCTACTGCCATCACCTGTCTCCAAAAGTGGCTATTACCACCTCCCTCAAAGGGAGGTGTGAAACTCCCCTAATGAAAAGTTTTCCAGTAGCCTACTCATGGGGAAAAGCTGTCCCATCTATCCAGGAAATGGATGGATCGCTTCTGCTCTTTACATAAGCACCCCTTATAAATGTTCCTCCTAGCCATTGTAACTAGGGACGGTATTTCTGTCCTTCACATCAGTGTCTAATGTCAATGCTACTGTTTGCCTCCATACACCTTGTGGCAGAGATTTCCACAGGTTATTTATGCATTGTGTAGAATAGCATGTCTATCAGTTTTACATTTTCTGTCTCAGTTTCATTGACTGTACCCTTTTTCTTGTATGGAGAGAGAGGGCAAATAGGAGCACCTTCTCTATCCCATTCATTGTTTTATACACCTCTACTATGTCTTCTCATTAATCTCGTCTCTGACACGGTTCCAATCTTTTCATTCTCTCGTCATACAAAAGTCTCTTCTGGGCCTGTAATTATTCTTGTCACCCATCTCTGAATACCTTCCGTTTCTCCTATGTCCTCTCTGAGATGGGGTGACCAGAACTACACACACCATTGATTTATATAGTGGCATTAGAATATTCTCAGTATTATTTTCTATCCAACTGTTTATATGTCTTGTGTGTGTGTGTTTCTTTGTTAGCCACTGCTGCACATTGTGCAGAGCTTTTCATTCAGTTGTCCACCAAGCCTTGTAGGCCTTTTTCCTGAGATGTTACTAGCATTGTGTATGAGTAGTTCATCTTGTTCCTTTTCATAGGCCATGTAGTGCCATTAATTTTTAAGCAGCTCTCCCTAATCAAGTGAATGGAGAGTTATAAAAAAATCTCGTATCTATCTATAGTACGGTTTTGATAGCACCCATCACCATAGTATCTAAGCACTTCCTAGATAAATTGAATCTTCATTAAAAAATATGAAGGCATGCTGTTGTCTGATGCATTACCTCACACTTGTCTGCACTGCATTCACTCTGCCATCACATTGCCTCAGCTTTGCTAGATCCCTCTGCACTCAGCCTCCTTTATATGTGACTAAACTAAAATAATTTTGTGTCATCTGCAAATGTTGTCACCTCGCTGCTCACCCTGTTCCTTAGATCAGTAATAAATACATTAAACCACAGGGCGCCCTACCTATCTCCTCTTTGCTGTGTCAGCATCTCTCTGTGCCTTGTTCTGACACACCACTCCTCTTCAGAGTCCCCTTTGTCCTATCCTTTGTCCTGAGTTGGGGGTGAGCTCTAGGCAGCCAATAGCATTCTCAACTTTTTATTTGCATTACAGTCCAGCCTAGAGTCCCTAACTGAGATCAGGGCCGCATTGAGCGGGAGCTGCACATGCACATGTTGAGAGACAGTGCCTCCCCCAAAGAGCTCACAGGCTAAATGGACAAGACAGACAAATAGGGGAGGGGAACAGAGGGCAGGTCTACACTTAAAATGCTGCAGCGGCACAGTTGCACTGCAGCAGTTTCAGTGAAGACTCTATTATGCCGACGGGAGAACTTCTCTCCTTGGCATATTTAATCCACCTCCATGAGATTTTTCACACCCCTGAGTGACGTAGTTATACCCATTGTAAGATTATAGTGTAGACCTGGCCAGAGACCCAGAGAGGGGTAAGGGACTTGCCTGAGGTCACCCACCTGGCCAGTGGCAGGACTGGGAATAGAATGCTTTTGCTCTCTTGGGTTGTCCAGAGTGAAATTACCTAGAGTCTCGTCCTTACTTAGTCTTACTCCTATCGTCTCCTTAAAAACAAACCAGATATATTCAAAATAGAGAAACTATTCTAGTAAACTCAAAGAAATGAATTGCATGACATATCTAGATGTAAACTGCTTGTAAACTACACTAGATGATGTACTCTCAGCTTAGTTACAGAAGACTAAAAGGAAAATATGTTAAATTTCTAGACATCAGGAAATTTCTCTAAACAGGAAAGTTTTACCAGTTATAAACGTTTTACTATTATACCAGTTAAATCCCCATGTGGACAGTTTTATTGCAGTATAGGAGTGACTTTTTTCAGCTTATTTTAAACCCTGTCCCAAGCGACATAAGCTATACCAGAAAAAAGCTGCTTTAACTGGAGTAGCTGTCCACATGGTGAGATATATACGCTGGTTTAAATTCACACTAGCCTATACCAAAAAAATCTTTCCTGTATAGATGAGGGCTGACATTCTGTTTGTCAGAGCCCAGCTATCCGCCATCCATCTCCTTTAACCCCCTTTAAAGAGGGTCTTTTCCTCTGTGATCTGTGTTTCAAGATCCTTGTCAGTGTTTCAGTTCTTTTGATATGCCTGGGTTAGTGATCCTCAGCCATTGATACCCCTCACAAAGGCGATTTCTTGCGAATTTCTTGTGGTTTGTTTGCATGACAGACAGCTCCTGTCCCCAGCCTCATAGTTCTTTGTGAGCAAATCCACAAGAGGTGTTTGTTACCCATTCATTAGGGATGCTAATTAACCTCCTTCCAAATGGTTAACTTGGGTCAGATCCATTAAACATCTCTCTTTCTGCATGTATGAATGTAGCTGATAGACCTTCATAATATAACTCTATTCCGTATTATATGTTATTGGTATTAGATCAGCGCCTTGAGACCCCAGCCAAGATTAGGCCCCTTTGTTCTGGGCGCTGACACATAGTGAGAGACAGTCCCTGCCCCAAAGAACATGAGGATATAGGAATTGCCAGACTGGATTAGATCATGGTCCATCTAGTCTAGCCTCCAACAGTGGCCAGCCCAGATGCTTCAGAGGAAAGTGAAGAAGCTCTGCAGTGAGCAGAGTTATAGGCTTATCTATCTCCAGGAAAACTTTTCTCTTAACCCTGACTCGTTAAGTTCCAAAGCCTGAGGCTTCATACCCCTCCAAAACCTGTTTGGAGATGTTTAGTATTTACTCTGAATATTCTTGTCTGTATATAGAGCTTATTATCCAAATAGACATGGGAGGGGAAACGACTTGTCCAAGCTCACAGAGCAGGTCAGAAGCAGACCCTTCATTTGGTGGCTCCTAGGCCAGTGCTCCATTCCTCAGCCCACACTGCTTCCCACGACTCACTCAGCAGCTCTTTCCCACTGCCAATCTTCTGGGCTGGAAAACTGACCACTGAGCTCTGCTCTTTGTGCCCTTTCCCTTCCCAGTATACAATCAATGACAACGCTTCACCACTCACCCCACGATGTCTTGGTTCCCTTCATGGCTTCTTGGAGGAGCTTTGCCAATGGCTTTCTGGAAGTTGGAATAAAGGATGTCACCTGGATCTTCTTCATCCACTGTTCTGCTGAGGTACTCTAGAGAATCCCAGTAGGTTCCTTTGGTTAGATCCCTTCATATCATCCTCATTTAGGTTCAGATTATTTTAGTGCCCGTTTCAATCCATGTAGCTGGTATGGAAGCTGGTCTGTAATCTCTGACTCTTCCCTAGCATCTCTTTTAATACAACAGTCTTCAGCTCCTCCTTTATAGTAGGTAACTTGAATGGTTTTAAATTATATTTAAATATTTTGGCTCAGCTGCATCCTCAGGAGTTTGGGAGGCAGAGCTAGTGTAGTGTAAACGATGTTTGTTCCAGAACCTCCTCTTTTGACACCTCAGTCTCTGACAGTGCCTTATCTTTGCTACCTGCACAGAGAGCCTGGGGTAGGTTTCTCCACAACACTCTCTGGGATGGAGCCTGAGGCAAAGAAACCCCATAGCTTCCTGGCAATGTCCTTGCCCGCCGAGATAGCTTCTGTTTCACCCAGGTGATGGAACAGCCATTCCCAAAGTGTGGCTCAAGGGACTCTGGCCTTTGGTCCAGACAGCTGGCTGCTCCCATGCCTGTCTCTCCCTCTGGCCTGCCAGCGGCTACTCCAGTTGTTTTTGGCGCTTCATGGCGAGCCTGACAGCCTTGAAAAGTAGCTCGGAATAAGGAGGAGGAGCCAGACTAGCTGCCCCTGTACATGAAGGGAGAGAAAATGGGAATGGTGTCAGGCAATGGGAGAGGAGGTGGGGCCTGGGCAATGGGGACCAGGGTAGGAAACAGGACACAAGACAATCTGTTAAGAGGGGTAAAAAGATTTGAGGGGCCGAGGTCTAATGGGCCCACTGACTTGTGCAACCTTCCTACTTCTGCGGTTAGTGAAGAATTTCCAGTTAAGTGTCTTTATGTCTTTGACTTCCCAGATTGCCTCTTCTCCCTCCTAATTCCCCCCTCACTGTTTATGTTCCTTTCTGTTGGCTGCCCACGGGCTGACTTTACATGGTGTGAATGATTCATGCTGAGTGCAAATAAACTCTTCTACCTTGGCATTTAATCACACTGGGTTGTTCTCTTTTAAGCTTCCTTATTTCTTCAGGAGATGGCAAAGGAGATTGGGGAATGGGACACGAGGACTTCACCCTCTAAGGGACACTGGCTCCAATCCAGTCCCAGGGTGGGGAAACAGGTTGGCCCTGGGCAGGGGAATGGGACACGGGGACTTCCCGCTGTAAGGGGCACTGGCTCCAATTGAGTCCCAGGGTGGAGGAACTGTCTGGGTGGGGGAGTGGGACATAGGGGCTTTCCCCTCTAGGGGCATTGGCTCCAATCTGGCTCCAGGGTGTGGGGGATTGTCTGAAGAATTGTGAAGTTATGGTGACTCACAATATCACGTCTTTGTCTTTTTAAACCTCATTGTCTGAGGATAACTAAGAACAAACTCACAGAGTACTGCCCGCTTTCAGACCACTCACCACCTCCCCATTGTTCTCAGTAGAACAGAAGCCACTGGCTGCCCTCATCAAGATGATTGCCACTTCCCCAGCCCTTGCAGGGGTTATGGATGTTTAGCTAGCAAGAGGGCCAGTGGCTTCCATTGTTCCCAGTGGGGTGGAAGCCGGCCACCTGCAGGAAAAGCAGCTGTCCACCATGTCATTATGAGACAAAGAGGGACTGAGGGAGCAGGGATGGAGATGGTGGAGGCAGGGGAAGGTGGAGACTCAGGAGAACACTTGTGGGGCAAATGACTGTGGGGGACAGCAGGAGCTAGAGGGGCAGAGAGGGATGCTGTGGGGCTGCAGCTCCCAGAATTTGTGGGAGACCCTCTGAGTATCTCAGGTCTCTTGGCATGGACCTGAAGCCCCAGTTCTTACCAGGAGGAATGTCGCCTGGCCGCTCCATCATGATCATGGTTGGGAGCCAGGAGGCTGTGAGCTCAAGTCTCAGCTCTTCCACACACTGGTATCAACGAAGCTGTGTGCTTCCCAGGTCTTATTGGAGAGCAAGGTTTCCTACCTCTGCCCCAAAAGGCAAACAAGCATCATTTCGCCTCTGACTTTAGAGATGAGGTAGTTCCAGCAGCACAGAGAAGAACCAAGTTCCTAATACCAGTGAGTGGAAATGTAGCCACGCTGCCCTTCAGAATGAATGTGCTGATTCTTTGTGCTTGGATATGCCATTTGTAGCCACTGCTGGAACAGCTTGACCACACTCCCCTCCCAAAGCTAGGAAAAGAGCCCAGAAGTTCTGTTTTTCAGTCTCCTTCCCTGCTTTAACCACTAAACAACACTCCCTTTCCAGAGCTGTGAACAGAAACCACAAGTCCTGACAGGGGGCTGCCTGGGCCCCTGAATGGCACCAAGGGACACCTTTTTCTGGGACTCTGTCTCTGATCTCTTTGCTCTGGAGGTTTCTGGGGACCTAACTAAGCAAGGGGAATGGGCAACATGATGGACAATTAAGTTCTTTCTGACAATTGTGAAGTAATGCACATTGGAGGGACACATTTTCAACTCTTCTAAATCAGAATTCTGAATGAACTGTATCAACCCAAGAAAGGAACCATTGTGGGCAGCTCTATGAAAAGCTTGGTTTAATGCACAGCTGAGGCCAAAGAAGCTAACGAGATGTCAGCATGCATAAGGAATG
This sequence comes from Lepidochelys kempii, assembly GCF_965140285.1. Taxonomy (NCBI): domain Eukaryota; kingdom Metazoa; phylum Chordata; order Testudines; family Cheloniidae; genus Lepidochelys; species Lepidochelys kempii. The sequence continues at coordinate 31,172,379 of NC_136393.1, forward strand.
GGATGGTGAACAATACAGAGAATATTCTAATGCCTTTATGTAAATCAATGGTGTGACCTCATCTGAAGACCACGGGCAGTAGTGGGCACCCCAGTTTTCACAGGTTACTGCAAAATCGGTGGTGGTGGTGGCGGTGGTTGGGGGGGGGGCAGAGAAGGACAGGAAGAATGATCAAGGACCCAGAAGAATCTTCATATGAAGATGGACTGAAAAGACTGGGATTGTTACCTTAGAAAGGAGATGAGTAAAAGGGGAGTAAAAAATAATAAATGGTCTAGAGATGGGAGATCAGGAGTTTCTGTTCTCCCTGTCTTATAACACAAGAACAAGGGACACACCACAAAGTTAAAAGGTGACAAATTCAAAACCAGTTAACAGGAAATACTTTTCACACTATATTTAATTAACCTAGGGAACTCATTGCCACAGGAAGTGGTTGAGGGCCACAGACTTAGCAAGATTTAAAAGGGATTGGACATTTCTATGGACAGCAAGACTATCCAGAGGTCCCCTAATCAACGACAACAAACATTTCTGAAGGGATATTGAACCCCCTAGTGTAGGGCGCGAGCCAATCTCTAGCTATTAGAGCCCAGCATGAGACCAATACTGAAGGGGGGGGGCAGGTTTTCACACATCTGCTACTGCAGGGCTCTTGCACCTTCCTGGAGCATCTGGTTCTGCCAGTGCCGGAGCCAGGCCACTGGTCTCCACGTGGCTCTGGGGTCTGGTCCAGCAGGACTATTCCTGTGGGCTCTCTGGTCAGGAAGGAGGGCGCAGGATTCTGGGCGGTCCCCCTGCGCTGAGTTTCTGTCCCTGGGGGAGCGCAGGGAGCCGGTGCCCCTAGAGTTTGTCGCTAGAGGTCTCTGGTTATTGCTAGGGGAGGGGAGGCGGCTCTCTCTGTATTTCTCCGCTCAGGATATCAGGGTTGAGCTTCCTGGGTCAGAGGCTGCTGCTGCTGCCTCCATTGTGAGCCTGGATTCCTTTCCAGGCTGAGCTACTGCTGCTCCCCCAGCGGGGTGTGTGCGGGGAGAGCCCTTCCCTAGCGCCCCTCTGTGCCCAGCCGGGGGGACCTTCTCCGGGGGCTCGAACCAGCCCCGGGCTCTGCCGACACCAGCCCCTGAGCCGGAGCCTGCAGGTGAGGGGAGAGACCCGGGGGAAGGGCTGGGGCCGGGCAGGAAAGTGACTCTGCACCAACGGCCCCTCCTTTGCTCCCGGGGGTCTGAGCTGCTGCCCTCCCTCACCCCCAGTCTCCCCCCCCCCCCGGTGCCTGGCGCAGGATTGAAGTGGTGCCAGGCGTCCTGCTACCCCCTGCCCTGGGGTGAATTTCATCCGGAGGCATTGGAGCTGCTGAGTTAATTACCAGCCACATTACTGCCAGTCTAGTACCGAATTGCGGCTCAGCTGTACTGGTCCCCGGTGTCCGCCCTCCCCGGCGCTCAGGGAGTGCTCAGTGCTTCTGAAAGGCGAGTTCTCAGTCTGGGTATTAACCCGAGCGCGTTTGGGAAAGGTTTGTTTGACAGTGTAATTTGCAGTTTTGTTCTGCTGTATAGTTGGAGGAGGGATGGGTTAAGACTCTGGAGGGCTCTCAGATGGGCTGGGTCCAGCTCTGTCCGAGGTTCGCCGTACTACCATGGCACTTCACTTACACTAAGAGTTTTGGAGGTGACTAGTGATTTTTGAGTACCCAGCTTGTGACCCCACAAAAGGGCCTGATTTTCAGGAGGTGGGTGCTCAGCACTGTATGAAAATCAGGCCCCTTAAAGGGGTCTCAAGTTGGCCACCCAAAGTCATTCATCACCTTAGAAATTACTGGCCTTACATTTCTCTGTGCCTCAGTTTCTCCATCTGTAAAACAGAGACAATAACATTTCCCTACCTCAGCGGGAGTGGCAGGCTACATTGGGGCGCTCACATTCTTTGCTGATAGGTGCTGTAGAGGTACTTAGATAGAGGGGGCCATCACAAAGGTAACTGTGCATTGTGCAGTTCATAACTGGTTACTTACAGGGGTCAGGTAGTATTGTCTCTTCTCTCTGATTGGACGATTCATGAATCTAACCTACACCACGTCAATTTCATCTCGTAGCATTGGCCATAATATTCTGCTGGAATCTGCTGGGTGCTGTACACACACAGAGAAATACATGGTCCCTGCTTTGAAAAGCCTTATCATCCAATCAAAAAATTGAAGCAACACCATGTGACTTGTGTGCTCTAAGAGGTAAGCATTTTTTAATTATTATTTTTATCAAAGTAACCAAAATTGGTATGACTTGCACGGACATTACTCACTATTCAAAACAATCCATGGGTCCAGAGCTACTCACTGAAGAACACGCATAATTAGCTAGAGTATATAAGGGCTATCTGTGCTCTTGCTTTAAGGCATAAATCAACCTCTGACTGCCTGGGCTTAGTGAGACTGTATTTGTATGTGCAGGTTATTCTGTAATTGCCCAAGACTGGATTCCTCACACCTTCCTCCGAACTATCTGGTACTCGACACTGACATGATCCTGGTCTGAGGTGAGGTAGTTGGGAGATGGGGATACTGCTCCAGAGGGACCACTAGTCTGAACTGGTGCAGCACAAAGGGTGGTATACCATTCTAGATGGGGCCATTGGTCCGATCTGCAGTGTGCTCCTAATACTGAAGAACAAGCAGGTTTGAGAATTTTTGTGCCTGTCCAAGGACAATTTGTGAACATAAAAACTGGGAAAATACACTGTTCTGTTCAGGTTCGTGGATTGCACCCATCAGTGTGGTATCCAAGCCCTGTGAAATGAGAAACTGTAAATGACTTGCTCAGCTCAAACAGATAGGTTTAATTGGTCCTGCCTCTGCCTAATCCCTGCGCTGTTGTGGGAGTGTGCTGTCCTGCGGACAGTGTCAGAGGAATCCCCCAAAGCGCTCCTTTGATTCAGACTCCCTTATTCGGGGGAGAAGGGGTGTTAAAAATTTCTTGGAGATTTTCTATCTTGTGCTGGATGCTGGGAAAACCATAGGAAATGCTAAAACAAATTATTATAATTTGTTTTTACATTTCCCATTCCTCTCTCTCAGATTCCTGTCCTCCAGTTCTGGGTAGAGGGGCCAGACTAGTGGAGGGCTGTGGACTGGGAATAGACTGTGTTCAGCTTATTGATGTTAAGGCAGAAAGGACCACTGTGTTCATCTAGTCCAGTGGTCACTAACTGGTTGCGATTGACTGGTCGATCCTAGAGGATCTCCCAGTTGATTGTGACCTCTAGTGTTGTAGTGGGCTGTCGCTAAGGCAGGCTCCCTGCCTGCCCCGGCTGCCTGCCGTGGCCCCGGGGGCAGGGATCTCCCTCCACACGCTGATCCTGCCTGCAAGCACCACCCCCGCAGCTCCCATTGGCTGGGAACAGGGAGCTGTGGCCAATGGGAGCTGCATGCCCCCCCTGCCCCCCTGGGGCTGCAGGGGCGCATTGGGCCCTTGTGGGAGCGGCGTGGGGCCAGGGTAGGCAGGGAGCCTGACTTAGTGGCCGCCATGCTGCACCACCAACCAGGAGTGACCAGTGCTGCTCAGTGGGAGGCTGCACCCCCAGCCCTGACCCACCTCCCAGAGCCAGCACCCCGTACCCCCTCCTTCACCCCAACACTCTGCCCCAGCCCAGAGCCCCCTCCTGCACCCAAACTCCCTCCCAGAGCTTGCACCCCTCACCCCCTCCTGCACCCCAACCCCCTGTCCCAGGCTCAGCCCAGAGCCCACACCCCCTCCCGAACCCCTAACCCAGCCCAGTGAAAGTGAGTGAGGGTGGGGGAAAGGGAGCGACGGAGAGAGCGGGGGATGGAGTGAGTGGGGCAGAGCTTTGGGGAAGGGATGGGGCCTTGGGGAAGGGGCAGGTTAGATCCCGGGTTGCCCTTAGAATCAAAAAGTGATCTTGGGCATAAAAAGGTTGGAGACCACTGATCTAGTCTGACCTCCTGCACCATGCAGGCCAGGGACCCTCCCCGGTAATCAAGCTCAGTGACTCGTGGTTGAACCACAGCAGGAATTTTTGAAAGCGACACTCATTCTTGATTTAAGTTTCCAGCATGGACGACTCCCTGTGTGACCCTGGGCATCGGTGTCTCTGTTCCCACCTGTACTGTGGGGGCAGTAGCAGGGGCCTGCCTCACGGGGTTATGTGAGGGGAAATACATTAAAGAGTATGAGGTGCTGAGATACTGCAGTGATGCAGGCCATATAAATACCTAGCTAAACAGCCGGAGGCAACACAAACCAGTGGCGTGGAGGCTGATCCCTTTGCCTCTGTTTCCCCACCCCCACCCCTTTTGTCTTGTCTATTTAGATGAAGCTTTTGGGGACAGGGACTCTCTCTCGCTGTGTGTCTGTGGAGTACCTGGCACAATGGGGCCCTGATCTCAGCGAAAATCTCTAGGCCCTGCTGGGATATGAATTATTTTTATTAATCAGGGGTTTATTACACAGGGCCTCAGGACCAACCAAGAGTGGGCCCCATCATGCTGGGTGCTGTACGAACACAAAGTAGTAGACAGTCCCTGCCCTGAAGTAATGGCCCATGCCTGGGCTCTCTCTCTCTGTTCCAGCAGATGACAGCGCTGTGAGGGAGCACAAGGAAGTGAATATTTCTCCGCTGGCCCCAGGGGTTGAGTGCAAGTAGCCACCCAAAATGTCACCCAAAAAGTCCAAAGGGAATGTGGCCAAGACCCTGGAGAAGAAGAAGCCCAAGAACAAGCGTAAGTTGGAGAAGCCAAAGCGCAGCCCCCCAGAGGAGGAGACCCTGGTCTACCAGCCACTGCCCAAGGGTGACAGGCCCAACCTGTGCTCCGAGTGTGGGAAGAGCTTCCTGCACAGCTCGGATCTGGTGAACCACCAGCGCATCCACACGGGTGACAAGCCTTTCATCTGCACTGACTGTGGCAAGAGCTTCCGGCAGAGCTCCACACTCATCACCCACCAGCGCATCCACACCGGTGAGACCCCCTACGAGTGCAGCTACTGCGGGAAGAGCTTCCGCGTCAGCTCCAACTTTGTGCGGCACCAGCGCATCCACACGGGCGAGAAGCCCTACAAGTGCCCCATCTGCGGGAAGAGCTTCACAGACAAGTCGACTCTGACCCAGCACCAGCGCACCCACACTGGCGAGAAGCCATACAAATGTGCTGACTGTGGGAAGAGCTTCAGCCGCAGCTCACACCGCAAGCGGCACCTGCGGAACCCGCCCGCCAAAGGCCGGGGCAAGTGCTCCCACCGGAGCGGGGAAGCCACCGTGGCCAAGGCCAAGGAGATCAAGGTCAAGAAGAGGACGCCGACCATCGAGATTCCCAACACGTGCGCTGAGTGCTGGCAGAGCTTCAGCCAGAACTCGGACCTGGTCAAACACATGCGGATCCACACGGGAGAGAAACCCTTCAAATGCACCCACTGCGGGAAGCGCTTCAGCGTCAGCTCCAACCTGACCCGGCACCAGCGCATCCACACCGGGGAGAAACCCTACAAGTGCCCCGATTGCGGGAAGAGCTTCACTGACAAATCCACCCTGACCCAGCACCAGCGCATCCACACGGGCGAGAAGCCCTACATCTGCATCTACTGTGGGAAGAGCTTCAGCCGCAGCTCCCACCATAAGAGACACGAGAGAACCCACTCTGGCGAGAATCCTGACACCTTCCTGCCCTTGTGGCACTACCCCAGCCAGAACTTCTAGAGTTGCCGACCCCTCTGGCAGGGCCCCAGAGACGGGTGGGGTGGGGTGGGGAGGGCTGTATGATTGGCTGGGTTATGGGGACAGGGGAGGGAGCGGACTGGCTTGCTTGTCGGGGTACAGCTGGCTCGTAGGAGAACTGATTGTTCAGGACCCTGGGGACATGGAAATTTGGTGGCTTAAGAAAGAGGTGTGTGTGTGCGCATCTGTGACTGTGTGTTTTGTGTATGTGCTTCATGTGTGCTTTATAGAATCATAACAATGTAGGGTTGGAAGGGATCTCAAGAGGCCATCTAGTCTATCTCCCTGTGCCGAGGCCTAGATCATCCCTGACAGGTGTTTGTCTGACCTCTTCTTTAAAACTTCCAGTGACGGGAACTCCACAGTCTCTTAATAACCTGTTCCAGTGCTAAACTAGCCTTATAGTTGCAAAGTTTTTCCTAATATCGGACCTAAATCTCCATTGCTGCAAACAGCCTATTCTTATCCCACCTGCAGAGGGAATGGAGAACAATGGGTGGCCTTCCTCTTTAAAACAGTCATTAACATATCTGAAGACTTATCAGGTTCCCCCTTGGTCCTCTGATCTCTGGGTTAAACATGCCCAGTTCTTGCAACCTATCTTCACAAGCCAAGTTTTCTAAGCCTCTTACCACTTTTGTTGCTCTCCTCTCAACTCTCTCCAATTTGATCACCTCCTTTTCAAAGTGTGGTACCCAAAACTGGACACAGTATTCCAGCTGAGGCCTCACCAGTGCTGAATAGAGAAGGACAAACACCTCCTCTGTCTTTGGTATGATCCTTCTATTAATACATCCCAGAGTGAAATTTCCTTTTTTTTCAACTGCATCACGTTGACTCTTATTCATGATCTAGCCTGAGCTCCAGATCTTTTCTTGCTGTACGGTTGCCTAGACGGTTATTCCTCATTTTGTCTTTGTGCATTTCATTTTTTTCTTCGAAGTGTAGTTCTTTGCACTTGTTTTTATTGAGTTTCATCTTATTGATTTTGGACCAATTCTCAAATTTGTCAAGGTCATTTGAAGTCTAATTCTGTCCTCCGTAGTGCTTGCAACCCCTCCCAGCTTGGTGTCATCCATAGATTTTATAAGTCATCATGCAAGTCATTAACAGAAACATTGAATAGTACTGGACTGAGGACAGACCTGTGGGACCCCACTTGATACATATTCCTAGTCTGATATCAAATTATTGATAACTACTCTTTGAATACGTCTTTAACCAGTTGTGCACTCATTTTGTAGTAATTTCATCTAGACCCCATTTTCCTAGTTTGCTTATGAGAATGTCATGTGGCAATGCATCAAAAGCTTTGCTAGTCAAGATTTATTATGTCTACTTTCTCCCCCCAGCCACTAGGCCAGTAACCCTATCAAAAAGGGAAATTAAGTTGGTTTGGCATGATTTGTTGTTGAAAAATCCATGCTGGCTGTCACTTATCATCCTATTATCCTCTAGGTGCTTACAAATTGTTTGTTTAATAATTTGTTCCATATCTTTCTGGATATTGAAGTTAGGCTGATTAGTCTTTCCCCCCTTTTTAAAGATAAGTGCTATGTTCACCCTTCTCCAGTCTTCCGGGACCGCACCCATTCTCCGTGAGTTCTCAAAGATAATTCTAACAGTTCAGAGATTGCGTCAGCTTGTTCCTTAAATTACTTCAGCTATTTCCTTAAGTACCCTAGGGTGAATTTGACCGGACCCTGGCAACTTGAATACTTCATCTATCTTATCTAAATGTTCTTTAACCCATTTTCCCCTATTCTGGCTCATGTTCCTTCCCCCTTGTAAATATTAACAGTGTTAATCACCTGGTCACAGTCCACCATTTTAAGGAAGACTGAAGCAAAAATGGCATTAAACACTTCAGCCTTTTATGTGTCATCCATTATTGCTCTTTTTTCCCATTGAATACTGGACCTGCCCTTTCTACCTTCTTACTCTTCTAATGTATTTACAGAACTTCTTCTTATTGCCCTTTATGTCTCTTGCTAGGTGTAACTCATTTTGTGTCTTAGTCTTTCTGATTTTGTCCCTACATGCTTATGCTATTCTTTTGTACTAATCTGTAGCAATTTGTCCTTGTTTCTACTTTTTGTACCATTCCTTTTTGATTTTCAGGTTATTAAATAACTCCTGATGCAGCTATGTTGGTATCTTACTATTCTACCTAGAGGTTGCTGTTGAGTCTTTAATATTGTCTCTTTTAGAAACTGCCTCTATAACTCCTTTTTCCCTTAGATTTCCTTCCAGTGGGACCTTACCTATCAATTCTCTGAGTTATTGAAATTTGCTTTTTTTGAAGTGCATTGTCTGTGTTCTGTAGCTCTCACTCCTTCGTGCCCCTAGAATCATAAAATATGTCATGTTCACTTTCACACAAGTTGCCTTCCACCTTCAGATTCTAACCAGTTCCTCCCTGAACATAAAAACATAAGAATGGCCATATGAGGTCAGGCCAATGGTCCATCTAGCCTAGTATTTTGTCTTCTGACAGTGGCCTGTGCCAGATGCTTCAGAGGGAATGAACAGGGCAGTTTTCAAGGGATCCACCCCCGTCATCCAGCCACAGCATCTAGCAGTTACTTTTAGGGACACCCAGAGCATGGGGTTTCCATCCCTGCCCATCTTGGCTAATAGCCATTGATGGACCTATCTTCCATGAACTTATCTAGTTCTTTATTGAACCCAGTTATAGTTCTGGCCTTCACAACATCGTCTGGAAAAGAGTTCTTCACACAATGCACATGGAGCATGTTGAAGTACTTCCTTATGTTGTTTTCAACCTGTTGCCTATTAATTTCATTGGGTGACCCCTGGTTCTTGTGTTATGTGAACAAGTAAAAAATACTTCCCTATTCATTTTCTCTACACCAGTCATCATTTTATTTATATCTATCACATCTCCCCTCAGTTGTCTCTTTTCCAAGCTGCACTATCCCAGTCTTTTTAATCTCTCCTCGGATGGAAGCTGTTCCATTCCCCTAATCATTTTTGTTGCCCTTCTCTGTAATTTTTTCAATAATCTTTTTTGAGATGGGGTGATCTGAACTGCACAGGGTATTGAAGGTGCGGGCATACCATGGATTTATATAGTGGCATTATGATATTTTCTATCTTATCTATCCCTTTCCTGATGGTTCCTAACATTCTGTTAGCTTTTAAAGCTCCTTCCCATTGCCTGAGCTATGAACAGAGGCTTTGGTGTCTGTGAGACTCAGACCTTTTGTTTTAACGCCTGTATGATATGAGTTCCAGGGTCTCAGCCCTGTCTCTAGCAGCTCAGGTATTTACATCAAAAAAACACCACCAGCATCAAGATCAGAACTAGCTGGTCCCCTGGGGACAGTGTCATCTGGGAGGTGAAGTCTTTTATGGGGAAGAAACTGAACTTCTGTCTTCTTCCTGGAACCGATTCCTGCAGACCAGGAGAGATGAGAGAGAGTGAGTGTGTGTGTGTGTGTGAGAGAGAGAGAGAAAGAGAATGAGTGGTTGTGTGTGTGAGCGTAAGTGTGTGTGTGTACGTGTATGCATGTGTGTGAGAGTGGTTTGTGTGTGTATATGCATGCATGTGTGCATATACATGTGTATGTGCAGTGCACGTGTGTGAACGAGTGTGAGTTGTGTGTCTGCTTGGGAGTGCAGGTGTGTGGATGAGAGCGAGAGAGCATGCGGGGGGGGGGGGTGTGTGTGTGTGTGTGCACGCACAGTTTGGACTGCACTGCCAGTGCTGTGCATCACACAGGACTCTGCTGAGCCTGGCTCCTCTCCCCAGCACTGATCCCCGTCTCTCTCTCATACAGTTGGTTGGATCCGACACGGATCCAGCAGATCCCCATGGGCTGATACATTTAGAAAAGGGGGGTTGTCGCTCCTGCTTTCCTGTGTAAATAGCCCCTCCCCCCAGTTAATGTCACTGTCTCTCTGTGCTGGCCCCCCCCAGCTCATCCGTGACACACAGGACATGGATTGTCATTAACAAAACCTTTGAACCAAACATCACCCCCAGCTCAGTTTGTCTTGGTGTCAGAGCTGAGCTGATGAGAGGCAAGAGCCAGGGGCTGGCGATTCCCTGGTTCTGCAGCTGGAGGCAAAGTGCCCAGGGGTGGGTTACATTCCCTTCAGTCCATCCATTGTTACCCTGCTCCCCACATCACAACCAGCCCGTTAATTGACATCTCTGCCCCAGAATGGAGAGCTGGGTGCTGCCGTGGTTCTGCTCCCCTGGTTCCGACTACCTGGGCCTCAGTCTCCAGAATTTGTTCCTCCCCTGGAGCTTGGGTCAGTTCAGGGGACTCACAGCTGCACCAGCAGAGTCCTGGAGCCCAAGGGGTGTGTGGGAGGCTGCTCAGAGGTAGAGCAACTTCTCCCAGGGAGGCTGGGTGCATGGACCCTCCCGGCTGGGCTGCATGTCTCCTCCTTGGCAGTGTCTCCAGAGCAGAGGGACAAAGACAAATCAAGGCTTCCCTGACATCATGCAGCGTTAGAGGCCTGGGCATATCCTAGCTAGACTCTGGCCCTGACTTTTGACTGGGCATTTGTAGCCCCTTTGGGAGCATTTGCTTTTCTTCATAAGAAACCTGCAGTGATGCAAGATGAGTGGTGGCAGCTGCCCAATCAGACAGTACCTGTGATGCTCCCTCTCTGGGCTTGCCCAGCACATCTCTGTTGGCCTAGGCTAGGAGCAGCTACAGCAGAGCTCCTTTCAGCCTAAGCAGATCCACCGACACATGGCAGGGCCAGTTTGAGGAGGGCAGAGCTGCAGGGAGTCCATTTGCTGAGACTGTGTGGCGCCTAGAACCTCAGCATGCAGGAAGGGGCGCTATGCATCTGGAGCTCACTGGGCTGCAGAATGACCCTGGTGAGCAGCACTCTTGGAAGGATTGGCACTATCATCTTCTGTCCCCCGAAAACGCCTGCAGCATTTCCAGGTGGATACAGGGCTCTCCTTTGTGTCCTGTCCAAAGTGCTGGGCTTCGTGGCTGTGCAGCGTTTAGCAGAACTGCTGGCCAGCAGTGCGGGAAGGAGGCTGATACTACACAGAACTGGCTGAAAGCAGCGGTTCTGCAGAGTTAGCTGTTTTCTCTGTGAGCAAATTCTCTGCCACCGGGTGACAATTTCTAAGAAAATGTTTATTATTTGAAATGGTTAGAGTTGTTTTTATGAACATATTTGAAATTGGGAGTGTTCGCAAAATGTAGAAGTTTTCCATCGGTTATTCAGTAGTTGTGATTTCCTGCTTTGAGCTGTGCCATTTGTCTGTCTGGATCATCTATCTATCTATGGCCCTTGTCACCATAGTGTATGAGTACCTCCACAGTGTTTCAATATAGAGGTATGGAATATCCCATGGTACAGATTCTGCTCCCTGATTGGCAGACTGACTTGACTTTTATAAACTGCTTCCATCCACCATTCATTTTCTTTCATTGCAAAACAAATTTTGTTCGTTCCTCGAACAAATCTCAGCTAAAGGCTTCTGGCCATGAACACTGGTTTGGGCAAAGCTCTATTTGGAGAACTGTTCACAAATAACAGGGCATGAACAAAACAATTTGAAAGCTGGTCTTCAAAGTTCGAGGAACTGTTCTCCTGGTTTTTACACTACTCAGTCTGCTTTAGTCTAATTAAAGATGCTATTCATTATTTTGGGTCAAAATAAAATACACAGGTGAAGTATAGTTGAAAGCACTGGAAAGGCACATGTGTCTAATGAAACTCTGCCTGTATTGCAACAAAACTCCAGCTTGTGGGGGGGGGGGTGCAAGAGCTACTGAGCTGAAGACATCAGAACAGTAATTGTCAGACTGGCTCTTACACATGGTCCCTCCAGCTCAGTCTCCCATCTCCAACAGTGGCCAGAACTAGACACTTAACAGGAAGGTGCCAGAAACTGTGCAGTGGGCAGTTATGGAATAGCCTGCCCATAGGAGAGGTTTTCTCTGGGAGCCAGCAGAGTTCACATCACTGTCTGCAGAAGCATCTTCTCGGTGCAGACTTCTTTGGCTCTCTCTCATGGCGAGTGATAATGAAACTGCTTATAAGGAAATCAAGCTGTGGAAAATACGGTTTTGTTAGAAGTAGGTTCCTCTCACCGAGAGAGAGAGAGAGAGAGAGAGAGTGCAGAACATACAATGCAGTGGTGTGAGATACATGTCGTGGCTGGGCTTTCCAAAGGGGCACTGTTTTAGGGTGACTGATACAAAAGGGGAAGGAATACAGCCGAGCAGAGACAGAACACATTCTGCATTTCAGTAGGCAGACAAATTGCTTTGGTAAAAGTTATATCAATTTTCTTTTTTCATCAGTTCAACCCATTTGCCCCATCTTCCCTTGGAGAGTTCACGGATAATCTCACACGGATAGTGAGACTCTCCATGGCTCTTCTGATCATTCCTCTTTCCACAGACACCATTTTGTTCTGCACCCCTTGGCAGCAGTGACAAGAATCTTCCTGCCTTTGTGTCATTTCAGTAACCCTGAACCTTTCCTTGACACCAGAGTGTTCAAGATTTTGGGAATGTGTTTCTGAAATAACTTGTGCATCAATTCTCCAACATCGGACCAGAAGCTTTTTGACTTGAGGCGATCCCAGATGATACAGAGACACTCCCCTACATTCTGGTGTCCCCTCCAGCATTTGGATCAGAACTCTGTCTCTGTTTTGTTTTGTATTGTTTTGTGTGAAAATATCATTTCTACAAAAGGAGAAGCATGCTCTATTTCTAGTAGCACAGCATTATAGCCTTCCAATTATCTAGGGAAATTTGCTAGGTCATTTCCTTTCCCCAACCTAATCTTCCATTATCATGTCCCTGTAACTATGTAGAAACTAGTTCAGACAATGTCGCTATTTGATTTTGTTTTCATTTAACCAGAGATCTGATTATCTTGTAATTTCCTTATATGGATTTTCTACTGGGGAGAAATCTACTTTTATCAGTCTCCAGTTCTTATGTTTTTGTAAATAATATCTTAATTGTAACACAAAAGACCGGTCTTTTGACTTATATTTCTCTTAAAAACAGTCTTTTAAACGATTGTATGAATGCTATTTTTCATATCCCTCTGCCTTTAAAACTAGGCTGCCTTACTACCTTGAGAGTAACTGTGCAAGGCTCACTAGGACAGGAAAGCTGCGTTAATACATCTTACTTTTAAAACTCTCTGTAAACAGCTTGTTCCTACATCCTACTGCCATGATTTTAAAGTCCAATTCCTTGGGATAGCTCATATTGTCAGTTCACGTGGGTCAGAGACTGTCTTTTTGTTCTGTGTCTGTAGAGCACCTAGCAAGATGGGGTCCTGGGCCATTGCTGGGGCTCAATTATGAAGAGTAATAATGGGAACAGTTCAGGGCTAGAACCACTGGGAAGCTCTGAATTCTGGCCAGGAACAGTTGTTAGCAAAGTGAAACAAAGTCCAAAATCAACGAGCTCCTTCCCCAGTCTCCTCTGTACAGGAGGAGATTATTGCCCATTCAGTGAAACTGCGAGGAAATTCAGCTCCGGGAGGAAAGAGGGACATGTTTCTCTGGCATCCTGAGGCATCCGGGGGTTCGACTGTTAGATGGATTTGTGGGCAGAATGCACAATAAATTCAGTGTATCGTGTTGATGTCACCACCACATGTCAAACTAGCAACTCCTACACCCTGAGCTGTTCTTTCCTACCCTGGTCTCTATTTAGAAATATCAGCGTGTATACGAGTGGGTATTGTTATTATGTGATCATGTTATTCTTTTATATTTGTCTTAATGCCCATCCTTCCGTTCCCTGCCTTCTTACTGTGACTATCTTCATGTCCTAGGTATGGCTCAAATAGGTCCTAATCCTGTGCTGTTAAAAAGTCAATGGGACTGTTAAAATCAAGCCCATAGATTGTAAACTCTTTGGGGCAGGAAGCATATATAGTTTTTAATCTCTAAAGCACCATGCTGTGTTATGGTGCTGTATAAATGTTTATTATTAATGATAGTAGTTAATAATTGTGAAGTCTGGCTGCAGCCACTGTAGTTAGGATTGTAATCCTTTATTAAGTTTCCATTATAACCACTGCAACACAAGTAGCTTTTGACATTTTCAAAGCTTTGCATCTCCCTGGGTTTTTTTGGTTTGGGTTTGTTTGTTTTTTAAGTTTTAGCTGGATCCGTTCAACTACTTTGGAGTTATGCAAGAGTGAAAAAAAAATACATTTTCCCCACTGTTTCAAAAACAATTGTTGTGGCTTTTTGTTAATGTGGGACAACTAAAAGGAGAGAGACAGAGAGAGAACCAACAAACATCTGAAACAGTTGGCCAAGAAAAGGAAAACTAGTTTTGTCAAAAATGACTAAATGTCTATGTTGTTTTCATTTTAAAGGACTTGAAATTGATTTTTTTTTCTTTTAGTGAATTTTTTTGCAATTTTAATACTTTTTTTAGCAAAAATTTATTGAAATGTTTTGTTTACCAAAAACTGCGTTTTCATTTAAAAAAAAAAAGCCTTAACATTATGTTTTCAGTAGTATTTTCAATAAAAATATCAACGTGTTTCATTTTTTGCATAGAAAATGAAAAACGTTGATGTTGAAAATTTTTCATGAAAAATTTCAGTTGAGAAAAAAGGCAATTTTTGTATGGAAAAAAATCCATTTGAAAAAAAATGGTGCCCATATGAAATGTGGCTAGTTTCCCCACACTTTTCTTATTTTGCAGAACATTGCATTAAAACCAAGTATACAATTAACCTGGCCCCATCAATTCTCTGGAACTAGCTACAGTCCTATGCACCAGGTCAGTGCATTGGCATGAGTAGTTGGATGCATCATCATCATGTTCCTATTATGCCTCTGGCGTATAGGGCAGTGATGACGCACCTCCACTTCTGTCTCTTTCTGGCAAGCCTTTCAGTGGCTCCCCAGCTGTACCCCAGGTTTTTCAGCTCGGCTTCCACAGCTCTTCACCATGTTGTTTTTGGGCGGCCTCATTTTCACTTGCCTTCAGGTGTCCATCTTATTGCTACTCTGGTGATGGAATCAGTTTCCATCCGAAGCATGTGACCGATCCATGTCCAATGCCTCCTGGCAATGATGGTACTCAGATCCTCTTGGCTGCACTGTGTCAATAGATCTTGGTTTGAGATTGTTCTGGGCCAAAAGATATGGAGGATTTTTCTGAGGCAGATTGTACATTTTGTAAACAGAATGATTGTACATTTTGTAAACAGAGCCATCTTGGTCGCCACCAGGGATTGAACCGTGGGCCTCCAGAGCTAAAAATATGACCATACACAGCATGAGCTATGAGCCTAACACCACCCTGTCGTAGACCCATTGCCTGTGGGCTCGGGCACAGCAGAAGATATGTAACAGAATGAACACAGGTTACACTGCTCAGTTGAGTTCATGGGGACATGCAAAGGACTTCTTTTTAAACGGCTCCTGATGCTGCTGAATGCTGTGTGGCCAATGGATAGGCAGAGGCCCTGAGGTGATTAGCTCCTTCCTACTTCTGACGGGCTGTAATAAAACCTTACAAGCTGTTTAGCTGAGCCTCAAAGTTCCGCTCTGAAGCATCACCCCTGATTTTCAGCCAAGCAAGCAGAGCGCTACAGTCACTTGAGTGCAAGATGCCAGGTTAGAACTCAGGCTTCACCTCAGTGCTTGCTGAACCAGCCAGTTCACCTCTCTACCTGGTGCCGCAGCATCTCCATCTGTAACGCAGGTAATGCTGTTGCCAGACCAACCTGATTTCTTTGAGAAGATAACTGATTTTTTAGACAAAGAAAATGCAGTAGATCTAATCTATCTGGATGTCAGTAAGGCATTTGATACAGTTTCACATGGGAAATTACTAGCTAAATTGGAGAAGATGGGGATTAATATGAGAACTGAAAGGTGGATAAGAAATTAGTTGAAGGGGAGTGTAACCGGAGACTCACCAGCGGCACCTCCTGCTGGTCGTCTCAGGGAATTAGCATTCCAGCCTCCGGAGCGCCCTCTTCAGGCCAGCATCTTGCCTTGCTGCTGGCTCCCATGTCCCTGCCAGGACCCCAGTGCCCCTTTCACTGGGTGCTGCCCCCTGGCAATACCCCACAGTTCTGGGTCTCCTGCTCCCAGGGGAACCCCCCACCCACTGTCCCTACCTTGCCTTAGTCATAGGCTCCTGCCAGTCACCAGCTAGCCCCCATGCCCTGGGGCAGACTGCAGTATGAGCCACTCATCACAGGCAAGGTTGGGTTTGGACCTGCTGCCTCTGTCTAACCTTGGGCTGTCCCCTGCAACCCCTGTACCTGCTGGGCCTAATGCTAGGCCGCAGCCTGGGGCTTTCCTGGCTGGAGCTCCTCAGGCCCTTCGCCAGCCCTGCTCCAATCTAGGTACTCTGCTTAGGTCCCTGTAGCCAGGTCCCTCCCTCTCAGAAGCTAGAGAGAGTGTCTCTTCTGCTCCTGGCTTCCCTGGCTTTCTTCATAAGGCCCACTGGGTATGTTTGGGGCGTGGCCCCGAGCTGCGGCTGCTCTGCCAATCAGCCCAGCTCTTCCCCTGCCCCAGCCCTCTCCCAGGGCTATCTTAAACCCTTCTGGGCCCAAGGGGGTGTCCACCCCGCTACACCCCCCACCTCAAAACCCCCATGCCTGGGGGAAGGGGGGCCTCTCAGCCTGGTCGCCCCGCCAGGCTCGCACACCTTCTCTGTGGAGGGAAAAGCCCAGGGTAGAGATCGTCAAACCGTGGAAGTCAATGAATGGCTACGCAGGTGATGTTGGAGAGAAGGCTTTGGATTCTTTGACCATGGGATGGTGTTCCAAGAAGGAGGAGTGCTGAGCAGAGACGGGCTCCACCTAACAAAGAGAGGGAAGAGCATCTTCGCGAGCAGGCTGGCTAACCTAGTGAGGAGGGCTTTAAACTAGGTTCACCGGGGAAAGGAGACCAAAGCCCTGAGGTAGGTGGGGAAGCGGGATACCGGGATGAAGCAAGAGCAGTAGCGTGTGAGAGGGGAGGGCTCCTGCCTCATACTGAGAATGAGGGGCAATCAGCAGGTTATCTCAAGTGCCTATATACACATGCACAAAGCCTGGGAAACAAGCAGGGAGAACTGGAGGTCCTGGCAAAGTCAGGGAATTATGATGGGATTGGAATAACAGAGAGTTGGTGAGATAACTTGCATGATTGGAGTACTGTCACGGATGGGTATAAACTGTTCAGGAAGGACAGGGAAGCCAGAAAAGGTGGGGGAGTTGCACTGTATGTAAGGGAGGAGTATGACTGCTCAGAGCTCAAGTATGAAATTACAGAAAAACCTGAGAGTCTCTGGATTAAGTTTAGAAGCGTGAGCAACAAGGGTAATGTCGTGGTGGGAGTCTGCTATAGACCACCAGACCAGGGGGATGAGGTGGACGAGGCTTTCTTCCGGCAACTCGCAGAAGCTACTAGATCGCACGCCCTAGTTCTCATGGGAGACTTCAAGCACCCTGATATCTGCTGGGAGAGCAATACAGCGGTGCACAGACAATCCAGGAAGTTCTTGGAAAATGTAGGGGACAATTTCCTGGTGCAAGTGCTGGAGGAACCAACTAGGGGTGGAGCTCTTCTTGACCTGCTGCTCACAAATCAGGAAGAATTAGTAGGGGAAGCAAAAGTGGATGGGAACCTGGGAGGCAGTGACCATGAGATGGTCAGGTTCAGGATCTTGACACAAGGAAGAAAGGAAAGCAGCAGAATACGGACCCTGGACTTCAGAAAAGCAGACATTGATTCCCTCAGGGAACTGATGGGCAGGATCCCCTGGGAGAATAACATGACGGGGAAAGGAGTCCAGGAGAGCTGGCTGTATTTTAAAGAATCCTTATTGTGGTTACAGGGACAAACCATCCCGATGTGTAGAAAGAATAGTAAATATGGCAGGCGACCAGCTTGGCTTAACAGTGAAATCCTTGCTGATCTTAAACACAAAAAAGAGGCTTACAAGAAGTGGAAGATTGGACAAATGACCAGGGATGAGTATAAAAATATTGCTTGGGCATGTAGGAGTGAAATCAGGAAGGCTAAATCACACCTGGAGTTGCAGCTAGCGAGAGATGTCAAGAGTAACAAGCAGGGTTTCTTCAGGTATGTTGGCAACAAGAAGAAAGCCAAGGAAAGTGTGGGCCCCTTACTGAATGAAGGAGGCAACCTAGTGACAGAGGATGTGGAAAAAGCTAATGTACTCAATGCTTTTTTTGCCTCTGTCTTCACAAACAAGGTCAGCTCCCAGACGACTGCATTGGGCAGCACAACATGGGGAGGAGGTGGCCAGCCCTGTGTGAAGGAAGACGTGGTTTGGGACTATTTAGAAAAGCTGGACGTGCACAAGTCCATGGGGCCGGATGCGTTGCATCTGAGAGTGCTGAAGGAATTGGCGGATGTGATTGCAGAGCCATTGGCCATTATCTTTGAAAACTCATGGCAATCAGGGGAAGTCCCGGAAGACTGGAAAAAGGCTAATGTAGTGCCAATCTTTAAAAAAGGGAAGAAGGAGGATCCTGGGAACTACAGGCCAGTCAGCCTCACCTCAGTCCCCGGAAAAATCCTGGAGCATGTCCTCAAGGAATCAATTCTGAAGCACTTAGAGGAGAGGAAAGTGATCAGGAACAGTCAGCATGGATTCACCAAGGGAAAGTGGTAGTGATCAATGGCTCCATGTCTAGTTGGCAGCTGGTATCTAGCAGAGTGCCCCAAGGGTCAGTCCTGGGGCCAGTTTTGTTCAATGTCTTCATTAATGATCTGGAGGATGGTGTGGATTGCACCCTCAGCAAGTTTGCGGATGACACTAAACTGGGAGGAGTGGTAGATATGCTGGAGGGTAGGGATAGGATACAGAGGGACCTAGACAAATTGGAGGATTGGGCCAAAAGAAATCTGATGAGGTTCAACAAGGACAAGTGCAGAGTCCTGCACTTAAGACGGAAGAATCCAATGCACCGCTACAGACTAGGGACCGAATGGCTAGGCAGCAGTTCTGCAGAGAAGGACCTAGGGGTGACAGTGGACGAGAAGCTGGATATGAGTCAACAGTGTGCCCTTGTTTCCAAGAAGGCCAATGGCATTTTGGGGTGTATAAGTAGGGGCATTGCCAGCAGATCAAGGGACGTGATCGTTCCCCTCTATTCGACATTGGTGAGGCCTCATCTGGAGTACTGTGTCCAGTTTTGGGCCTCACACTACAAGGAGGATGTGGAAAAATTGGAGAGAGTCCAGCGAAGGGCAACAAAAATGATTAGGGGTCTGGAACACATGACTTTATGAGGAGAGGCTGAGGGAACTGAGATTGTTTAGTCTACGGAAGAGAAGAATGCGGGGGGGATTTGATAGTTGCTTTCAACTACCTGAAATGGGGTTCCAAAGAGGATGGCTCTAGACTGTTCTCAGTAGTAGCAGATGACAGAACAAGGAGTAATGGTCTCAAGTTGCAGTGGGGGAGATTTAGGATGGATATTAGGAAAAACTTTTTCACTAGGAGGGTGGTGAAACGCTGGAATGCGCTACCTAGGGAGGTGGTGGAATCCCCTTCCTTAGAAGTTTTTAAGGTCAGGCTTGACAAAGCCCTGACTGGGATGATTTAGTTGGGGATTGGTCCTGCTCTGGGCAGGGGGTTGGACTAGATGACCTCCAGAGGTCCCTTCCAACTCTGATATTCTATGATTCTATGATTCTCTCTGAGGCCTCCCAGGCCCGGGCCATCTCCCGGACCTGGGTCTCCACCCTCTGGCGGGCCCGTTCCGCAGCCCCAAGTCGTGCCCTTAGGTCCGGGTCCCCCAGAGCCTCTTCTCTATCTGTCTGGGTCTCCGCTATTCCCTGTCCTACTCCAACCTGGGTCCCGGCCTCCTGCTGGGCCCAGTCCATTTGGGTTTCCCTGTCACAGACCTCCCCGGTGATGGTCTGGGTCCCACCTGGTCGCAGGATCCCCACCGTCCTGGTTGCAGTCGGGGGGGGGGAGGGATAGCTCAGTGGTTTGAGCATTGGCCTGCTAAACCTAGGGTTGTGAGTTCAATCCTTGAAGGGCCATTTAGGGATCAGGGGCAATAATTGGGGATTGGTCCTGCTTTGAGCAGGGGGTTGGACTAGATGACCTCCTGTGGTCCCTTCCAACCCTGATATTCTATGATTCTATGATTCAGTCTTCGCCACCTCCCCTGGGTGGCCCACTGGCTGGTTAGCCACTCTCTCAGCCACCTCCAGCTGCGTTTGCCCTAGTGAGCAGTCTTTCCGTAGGTGTCCCTGCTCCCGGCAACACAAACAGGTTCCCCGCCTCTGTGTTGCCCGGGCCTCCTGCTTCTTCCTGTTGTCCCTCACTGGACTAGCCCTTCCTGGGTTGCCCTGGATCGTGTTCCTTTGGCCAGGGCACTCTCACCAAAGGTGTCCCCACTGCCCACAGTAACATCATGCCCGGAGCTGCCTGGGTTCCTTTACCCAGCGGACGACTTGAGGGAACTGCCACATTCCTGTCCCAGGTTGAGGCATCCAGCCCCATAGGGACAGTCCTGTCCTATGTGCCCGTGCCTGGCACAGGCGTAACAAGTCCTTGTTTCTGCACCAGGCCCTAGCGCCGGGCTCCTCCCTCTGGCCTCGGCGATTCCTCCTGAACATGTGCCGGAGGAGCTTCCGCAAGGCCCACTGTTCACCCTCCAGCTGGGCCATCTGTCCTTGGAGGGCCCACTGCACCTCCCATAATCAATCCTGGGTCTCCCGGTCCTCCTTCAGGCTGTCAGCCCCCTTCCACTGGGCTGCTGACACCGGGCCCCACCCAGGGACAACACCCGGGGACTCCCCGTAGAAGACCTGGGATACATTGTCCCTGCTTCTCCACCTTCAAGTTCTCCTTTCTGATTCGCAAAAAGAAAAGGAGTACTTGTGGCATCTTAAAGACTAACAGATTTATTTGAGCATAAGCTTTTGTGAGCTACAGCTCACTTCATCGGATGCATTCTGATTCGGGCAATCGTCCCACAGTCCGTGCCCTTGCCCTTTGTATCAGGGGTGGACCGCTCATGCCTGCATTCTCCACCACTTTGTAACCAGGTGTAGACTCACCAGCGGGGCCTCCTGCTGGTCATCTCACAAGGTCAGGGTCTAACTGATCACTATATTTGGAGTCATGAAGGAATTTTCCCCTGAGTCAGATTGGCAAAGACCCTGGGGTTTTTTTGCCTTCCTCTGAAGCATGGGTGACATGCAAGTTTAAACTAATGTAAATGGTGAATTCTCTGTAACACAAGTCACTTTACACAGGGGAGTAGGCCAGTTTATCCCATGGGGCTTCTCACAAGAGTCAAGATATGTATGTGCTTAAAGAGGGTGCAGGATTGGAGCCCTAGGGTTTGTCTAAAATATTGGAACATCAGCTGAGCAGCTTCTGGTGGTAGATGTTAACCAGCCACCACCCAGGCTGTCAGGCGCAGGGATGCTGAATCTGGCCCAATTCCATAAAACTATGTTGGTTGGCAGGATCTTGGGTGCATTGGGCTAAAGGGGACCCACCACCCCCCAACCCCCAGATCTGAGCTCCCCCCACCACCACCACCACCACCACTGCCCTTGTGCATAGCCGAGAGCTACAAGAGAAGCATGGAGAGTCCCTGGAACATGGCCACAGCAGTGAGGTGAGGCCATGAGCCCCTGGCATGGTTCTGCAGGCAGAGTCCATCCCCAGTGCAGCCAGCGCCCAGCAAGTCAGCTCTGGTCCACCCTGCTGGTGCCTGCAAGGGAGGGAGGGTGGGCGAGGACTGAGCAGTGCGAGGGAAGAGAAGAGAAAGGGGGCTGTGGTGGAGGGAGACAGACACACACACACGCAGAGAACGGATCTCTGCAGTCCCAGCCCCTCTCCCATCACCCTCCAACCCCCCACCATAGACCCCAAATAACCCCCCACCCACAGCCTTTAACCCCCCTGTCATAGTCCCCCAAGTAACCCCCTCCCCTAGCCACCAACCCTCCACTATAGACCCCCAAATAACCCCTTCCCACAGCCTCTAACCCCACCCACCACACATGCCAAATAACCCCCTCCAACAGCCTCTAACCCTTGCCATAGACCCCCAAATAACCCCCTCCCACAGCCTCTAGCCCCCTGCCATAAACTCCATATAACTCCCTGCCATAGACCCCAAGTAACCCGCTCCTACAGCCCCTAACCCCCCACCATAGATCCCAAATAATCCCTTCCCCTGCCACAGACCCCCAAGTACCCTCCGACCCTCCTGCCATAGACCTCCTTCAGTGTCATCTTAGGACACCCTTGGTGTGTTGACATCTCTTGAACAGCTGCCACCCTAAGGAAGCCCAGCTCAGTGTGTGTAGAAACAATCAAAGCCCCTTGGTGGGACCAGGTAGCATCAGTCAGCCCCCTTTGACATGGCGGGGACAGAGGCAGGAGTCTGCTCTAAACCATTGTCAGGGTCCAGGACTCCTTCACTAACAGGCATTGCAAATGTGCCAGGCATAGAGCAGTGGAGAATAGCAAATCATTTGTGAACCACTTCAAGGGGGTGTTGAGAGAGGTCTGCCCAGGAGACCCAGGAAGATCTTGGCGTCACCTAGAGGAAAAAGTGTCATTGCCAGATTCACAGCCCTATCAGGGGAGGAGGGAGAAAGAGCATCAGGGATCAGCTGCTCTGCAGGATTTCCCAGATGGCCCTGGCCCTCCAGTTCTGGTGGCTGTGCCTGGGTGACCAGGGGAGAGGCTCTCAGCACAGGTGGTGGTGGCCTGCATGGGTGAGATTGCTTTTCCATGGGCCGAGAAAGGCCAGCTGTAAGGGTGAGGAACCAATAGCCTCTGGGTAGGGAATTATGGAGTGTGCTCTTTAAATGACTAAAGTCTCTTATGCTTTGGTGGATGGTTCCCCATTAGGATTTGATGCTGGAGAGGATGTGTAAGAATAAACCTCCTCAAATGTTGGTGCTACCTCCTCTGGTGCCTTAGGTGCCCTCAGGAAGGGGTTACTAGCTGTGTAACAGGGCAGGGGGAGCCAGATGGTACCAGGTAGGAAGATTTAGTATGTGGTAAGGTGGTCTCTGGAGCTGGGAAATAATAGGTGAGCATCACTGAAGGATTCAGTAATATCGGTTCCAGAGTCACAGAGTGCTCCCTGGTGCTATGTAGGCAATGGGTCTCAATGGGGTCAGTGCTGTAACAACTGGTGCCACTAGTATCTGTCCCAACAACATAGGCACCAAGTGTGTCAGTACCGAGAGTATCAGTGCCGAGGTGTTGGTGCCAGACAAGGGCTGGTCAGTGGCCAGGTGGGTACCAAGGGAACCCAGTGCACAATGAATGCTGAAGTGTTGGTACTGGACAAGACTGCTCAGTAGCTGGGTCAGTACTGAGGGCACCGGTGCACCGTCAGTGCTGAGGTGTCAGTAGAGCACTGAGGATCCAGAGATGAGTCAGAGACATTTGTCTCGTAGGCACTGCAGGAGGTGACCTTGAAGCAATGCGCCTGCCTAGCTGGGTCAGTAGCAGTTGAGGCCTGGATCAAGGAGGCCTGTGCAGCCTTCTCAGCTATCAACAACAGGGGCCACTCAGTAGAGAAGAGGCTTTGGCTCTCGGGGAGGCATCCTGGCTCAGTGGGACGCTGGCTGAGTGGGGTTTCTCAGAGAGGTGGCCCCCTGACACCCTTGATGTTTGGGTCTGAAGCCAGCTCCGTAGAGTGCGCCAATATGAATGACATCAGATGGGCACCTCGCACCTTCTGGGTCCACGTAGAAAAGGAGCAGCGGATGGAGAAGTGGTCTGGATATTCCCTTCCCCTGGATAAAAACATCACCTGGAGTGCCCATCGTGAAGTGGCACGGGGCAGAGGGCAAGATTTACAGCCTGAGGACTTAGCCGGAAGATTTCAGCACTGAGAAGCCCCCAGTATGCACAAAAAAACCTTAAAATATCATGCAGGGGGAGGAGGGGCAACTGTTTGTGTTCTCTTGCCAGTGGCATAAAAAAAAAACCTAATTAGACTAACAAAGTCCCTAATTAAGCTAACTATAAACGATCTGAAGGACAAAGTGTGGTGGGGAAACAGATGGATCCTGCTCAAGTTCTGTCCCATTGCTGAGAGTGTCAGAAAGAACTGAGGGGCAGGTGGGCTCGCTCTGCCCTGGACTGGGGCCCCTGGGAACAGCACAGCTCCTGCAGACACCGCTGGCCAAAAGAAACTGCTCTCACCTGCATGAGAACTGAGTGCGGGATCCAGAAGAACAAAAGCCTAGAGAACAACAGGCAGCGTCAGGATATGGTGCCTTTATCCTGGTGTGATCACTGACATCTGCACCAGGCCCACACTGGGAGCTATTGCAGGAGAAAAGCCCACCCTCTGCTGACAGTTCAAACACCAGGACGCACCCTCAGCCTTACATTTGTGAGTGTGAGCCCCCAGAAGGGTGTGTTTTCCTTCCTTCGTTAGGCGCAGGGTAGGAGCTCCTGCACCACTGGCACTAGGCCTTTCCTGAGCATCTGTGCAGCTCAGTTCACACCTGGGGCAGCCAGGAAGAGTCTTTCCCATGCTACCAGAGCCTCTGGGCTATACAGGCAGCCAGATGACCGGGATGGACCCTCCTGCCCCAGCACCGTGCACCCCTGTTTGGGTGGCTGCAGAACCGAGTCCCCGCGCCGACACGCCTCCCCCTGTACTGGCTGGGGGTGTCCGTGTGTTTCTGGTCCACAGCCCATGGAAAGCGGGACAGACGGATCCGGCTCTGACGCCGGACTTGCGGCGTTGCGGGCGGGGGCGATTTCCTCAGCGCCGGCCGCCAGGTGGCTCTGCCGCTTGCTCGGGCGGGCGGGCGCTCGCTCCGCGCTCTTGGTCCCTCTGCTCAGCGGGCTGGGGCGGAGCTTCCTGGGTCAGCTGCTGCGCGGCCTCCATAGCTGTGACCCGAAACCCTGCCCTGAGCCGCTGCTGCTCCCCAGCCGGGAGAGCCCATCCCTAGCGCCCCTCTGGGCCCAGCCGGGGGGACTTTCTCCGGGGGCCGACACCAGCCCCTGGGCCGGAGCCTGCAGGTGAGGGGAGAGACCCGGGGAAGGGCTGGGGCCGGGCAGGAAAGTGACTCCGCACCAACGGCCCCTCCTCACCCCAGCTCTGCTCCCGGGGGGGCGGGGGTCTGCGAGTCCCGGAGCTGCTGCCCTCCCTGACCCCCCCAGGCTCTGCCCCCCTGAGCGCCTGCAGGAGCCGAGCCAGCGCCGGGAGAGCGAACGGGCCGGGCCGGGCCAGGGACCGAGTCTCCCAGCCCGAGGGGGCAGGAGGGAGCCAGGGGCAGAGACTGGCAGGGGCAGCAGGAGCAATCAGTGGGGAGGGAGGTTCCCGGCTCCCAGCCTTGCCCAGCCCCATTCCCTGCAGCACCCCGGGCAGATTGACTTTCCTGGGACAAGGGGAGGCGCAGGGAGAGGAAAAGCCAGTTCCTGCCTCTGCCTGGTCCCCGCGCTGCTGGGGGGATGCGCTGCCCTGGGGACAGTGGCAGGGGGACCCCCCCTCCCAAGCAGCTCCTTTGATTCTTTTCCAGTGTCTCTTTCAGGGACTGTGACTGTGGAGCCAGGTTAAAAATGTGTCAGTGGTTTGAGTCTGGGTGAGATGGGCCAGATCTGCACTGGAATGAATTCTAACATGAATTATCAACAGATACTTGCATTGTGGTGCAGCTTTTGCCCTTCCCTCTCTGAGGTCCTTTTCTTCCTCTCCCCGCCCCCCCCCCCCCCACACACACACACACAAGGAATGACTTTGTCTCTGTCTCAGCAGGTGAATGCAAGCAGGAAACATCTTCATTCACATGTGCTGGTAAAAAGCAACTCATGACAAGATGCCACCAAAGCGATCCAAAGGAAATGGTTCACAGGGACTGAACCAGAAAAAGTCCCTCAAGAATCAGAGGAAGTCGGACAAGCTACAGAAGAGCTCTCTTGTGCAGAGAGAGGGTAAATCAGCTGTCCGCGGGAGAGCTGTGAGGAAGAGCAAAGACACCATCGTCTGCCAGAGAGCATATGCAGGGGAGAGGCCCAACATCTGCATCGAGTGTGGGAAAAGCTTCACCCAGAACTCAGACCTTATGAACCATCAGAGAACCCACACGGGGGAGAAACCCTATAAATGCATCGACTGCGGGAAGAGCTTCAGCGTCAGCTCAAACCTGAGTCGACACCAGAGAACCCACACGGGGGTGAAGCCCTATCCCTGCACTGATTGCGGGAAAAGCTTCACAGACAAGTCCACCCTGACCCAGCATCAACGCGTCCATACAGGTGAGAAACCTTATAAATGCATCGACTGTGGGAAGAGCTTCAGCCGCAGCTCCCACCACAAGAGGCATCTGAGGAGCCCTCCAGGGAAGAGGCAGGACAAATGCATACACTGGGAAAGTGCCACTATTGGGAAGGTGAAAGAAACTAAAGTGTCTAAGAAGAAAACCCCGACCATTGAGATCCCCAACACGTGTGCCGAGTGCTGGCAAAGCTTCAGCCAGAACTCGGACCTGGTCAAACACATGAGGATCCACACAGGAGAAAAACCCTACAAGTGTCCCGACTGTGGAAAAAGATTCAATGTCAGCTCAAACCTGATCAGACACCAGAGGATCCACACGGGAGAGAAGCCCTACACGTGCTCTGACTGCGGGAAAAGCTTCACTGACAAATCCACTCTGACCCAGCACCACCGGATCCACACAGGAGAGAAACCCTACATATGCACTTACTGCGGGAAAAGCTTCAGCCGCAGCTCCCACCACAAGAGACATGAGCGAACCCACACCGGGGAGAATCCTGTGTCCTTTCTGCCCTTGTGGCCCTACCCCACCCAGACATACTGAAATGATTCCATTGGTTCTGGGCAGTGGGAGCTGAGGGCCCAGGAACCAAGTGGGAGATTTTCCCAAGCCCCAGCATGATTCAGTAGCACAATCCCCCATCAGGTTCCAGTAAGATATAGGGTCCCCTGTGCTTGTGTCACTTCTGGGCTTGAGACCTAGGTACCTAAATCAGTTAGGTGTTGCAATGTTGCATAGAGTTACGTCTTGACAACTGTAAGAATTTGGGCCTCAAATCCCACCCAGAGCAAAGGGAGATCTCTGAGGGGTTTTCATTAGAGAATTAAGGAGTAAGCTACCCCAATTCCATTAGTATTATTTATATCGTGGTAGCATCTAGCAGCCCCAGTCACGGACAAGAAACCGCAGTGCTAGGCACAGTACAAACACAGAACAGAGAGATGGTCCCTGCTCCACAGACTCAACAGGATCTGGGTGCCTAACTCACTTAGACCCTGTGAACATCCAGAATTTCATAGAGTTTAGGGCCGGAGAGGACAATTAGATCGTCTAGCCTGACCTCCTGTATATCACAGGCCATGAATCTCACTCAAATACCGCTATATTGAGCCTAATTACTTTAGTTAAACTAAAACCTTTCAGCGCTTAAGAGACTAAACTGTTGTGAGCCAGAGAAGAGAACAGGAGAGACCAAGGGGCCCCTGCCATGGCTGGGAATTGATTAGGTGAGAGATGCCGGTATGATCCCAACATCTCTGCACCAGGGGGGAAATTCTTACCCAACCCCAAATCTGGTGATCAGTCTGACCCTGGGCAAATGAGCAAAACCTACCAGCCAGGCATATAGAAAAAAGATTCTCTGAACCACTTCAGAGCATTGGTTTACCTCACCTGGGTCTTGTTGCCAATCTCTGATGCTTCAGGGAAAGGTGAAAAAGGAACCCAGATACATCTGGCCAATGGTGCATTGGAAAAAAAATTCCTTCCTGTCCCTTGTAGGGGAGCATCTGAAGTACGAGATTTGGTTATTGTCATTACATAGTATAGCCAGTGTGCAGGGCGGGGGTGGGATAAAGAGCCTGTTCTTTGGGGCACCTCTTTCAGCAGGGAGCTACTACTTAGAAGAATTTATTTGGTTTTACATGATCATTGGCCTGTATGGATGAGTTGAGGTGGACAGTGGAGCCCTGTTCCCAGCTGGGCTGGAGTGTACAATGTGATTGGATACCCCGGAACTGGCACTCGCTGGTCTTTTTGCACAGTGTCAGCTGGGATGGTAAGCACTCAGGAAGCCCAGAGGATCTGAGCCCCAGGGAAGCCCTGTAGACTTCAGCCGGAGCTATGAAATCAGGGCTCAGTCTGGGTTTAGCCTGCACTTCCGCTACCTGTGGTGAGAATATGAAGGGGCCCTTGAGCCTGGCTCGTCTCCCCAGCACTGATCCCCATCTCTTGTGCAGTTGGTCAGATCGGACACGGATCCAGCAGATCCCCCTTGTGCTGATGCATTCAGAAAGGGGGGTTTCTCTCTTCTTTTCTGTGTAAATAGCCTCTCCCCCCTCAGTTAACTTTGCTGGTTCTCTGTGCTGGCACCTTCAACCAGTCTGTGACACATCACTCCGAACTCCAGTTTGTCATGCCGTCAGAGCTAAGCTGATAAGATGCTGGAGCCAGGGGCCTGGGGATTCCCCCGTTTTCCAGCTGGGAGCAAACTGCCTTGAGGCAGGTTATATTCCCCTCAGTCTACCCCACCCACCAGCCTTTGTTACCCTGCTCCCCATATCACACCCAGCCCATTAATTGATATCTCTGCCCCAGAACAGGGAGCTGGGCGCTGCCATGGTTCTGCTTCCCTGGCTCCAACACCCTGGGCCTCAGTCTCCAGAGTTTATTCGTCCCCATCCTGTGGAATTTGGGTCAGTTGAGGGGACTCACAGCTGCACCAGCTGAGTCCCGGAGCCCAGGGTGCATGTGGGAGGTTGCTCAGAGCTGGAGCGGCTGCTCCCAGGGAGGCTGGGTGCATGGACACTCCCAGTTGTGGCAGAGCCCCTCTCTGTTGCATGTGTAGTTGCAAAACATGTTAAATGCATTATGCTTTATAGAGAACAATTCTATTTAAAAAGCCTCAGGCGCCTTGGAAAATCCCAGCTTGAGATTTTGAACCATTGTGAGAACAATGAACAGTAATTGCCCAAGGACAAGGTGCTATGTAAAATATCCCCTGTTGTATTATTTCAGCACTAGCTTGTAGGGAGAGCTGAGAGCAACCAGGGCACAGGGGTAGCGTTACATGTTCAGAACCCTGACTTGTCTGCTCACCTGCTCAGCCCGAATGCTCCCTTCATCTGGACATTTTTTATTTTGCATAGATGCCACTGATGCTATTCTAGTGACTGCTGATGCTCTGATTTTTCCTGCTCTGCTGATGATCGGTTTGTATCTGTTGCAGGTGCTAACATTTTGCCTTTTTAAAGTATCATCATTAAATGGGAAACTGACTGTCTTTTATCTGCTGTTTCCTGCCCCCCTGACACCTCCACCCCCCGCAGTTGGTTTCTAAAGCCAAACCCCAGGCCCTGGAATGTTAATTTCCTTAGGACATACAGAGGGAGCAGTTGGGCCTTTCCATGTCTAGTGGTCCAGCCAGCTGAAGCTTCAGTCACACTTCACCTTCACATGGGAATTTTCTGTTGGTTTTTCCTTGTGTTGAGGCTGCAGGTTGAGAGGGGGACAGCTGACATGGGGTTCAGCTTGTCCAAAAGAAGGTTCATTGATTCATAGAACTTGCGGCCAGAAGGGACCATTAGTTTGTTTACTCTGTCCTGTCTAAACAGGCCATTAAATATCACCCATTACCCCGTATAGAACCCAGGAGCTTGTGTTTGGCTGAAGCATCCCTTCCAGAAAGGCACCAGTCTGGATGTGAAGACATCAAGAGATGGAGAATGGACCACTTTCATTAGGAATTTGTTCCAGAGATAATCACCGTCTCTGTTAAAAATGTGTCTTATTTCTCATCTGAATGTGTCTGGCTTCAGCTTGCAGCCCGTGGTTCTTGTCCTGCCTTTCTTTGCTAGATTAAAGAGCCCTTTAGGATCCAGTATTTTCTCCCCATGAAGGTGCTTAAATACTGTAATCAAGTCACCTCTCAATCTTCTTGAGCTAAACAGGTTGAGCTCTTTAAAACTGTCATATAAGGCATTTTCTCCAGCTGTCCAGTGATTTTTGTATCTCTTTTCTGCACCCTCCAATTTTTCAGCATTCCTTTTAAAATGTGGACATCAGAAGTAGACATAGTATTCCAGTGTCGGTCTGAGAGGTAAAATTAACTCATGTGTCCGACTCGCTACTCCCGTGTTTATACACCCAAGGATCACATTGCACATGTTAGTTACTTGTGCGCTATAACCCCAAACACTTTCCAGAGTCGCTGTTTTCCCAGATAGTCCCCTGTTCTGTAGGTCTGGGTTACATCCTTTGTTCTTAGCTTTATAACTGCACTGGGCTGCATTAAAACACATTGTGTTTCAATGGGTCCTGTTTATTAAGTGATCCAGATTACTCTGCATGACTGCCCTGTCCTCATTATTTACCACTCTGCTGGTCTCTATGGCAGCTGCATCTTGTATCAGCAGTGATTTTATATTTGCTACCAGATTATTGATGAAAATGTTGAATAGTTTGGGGCCTAGATCCCCCCCTCCCCCGCTGAACCCCTAGAAAAAACCCCATTTGGTGGTCATTCCCCATTGACTACTTTCTGCGGTCTGGGGGGTATTGGTCAGGGAATGGGGTAGGGGGGCCTTTACCATCCAGGGGCCTCAATTTCAGGCCAGTTGCTTTGGTTGACTTAGGGACAGGAGACAGAAACATTGAGGCTGTAGAACACTAGTTCCAGTCAGTGCAAAAATCAACATGCAGGCAGCAGATACTTGGCTGCTCCAGAAAAACAGCTGTGCTACCATAG
Source organism: Lepidochelys kempii (assembly GCF_965140285.1). Classification (NCBI taxonomy): domain Eukaryota; kingdom Metazoa; phylum Chordata; order Testudines; family Cheloniidae; genus Lepidochelys; species Lepidochelys kempii. The sequence goes on from NC_136393.1 coordinate 31,202,822, forward strand.
TGATAAGTGGGGCACAGAAACATACACAGACTAGATCAGATCCCTAGGACCTGCCCTAGAAGTGGGATTGGAACCCAGAGCAGGTATAGGATTTAAAATAAACCAGGAAATTCTTCAATTCTTCAAAAGAATGAAATTCCCCTAAGTAAACAGGAGGATGAGCTGCCAGAACAAGGGCTGCTGAACTGTACCTCTCAGCCTCTGAGAGATTGCTGCTTCTCTCCTCCTCCTTGGTTCTCACCTTAGTCAGTCAGCTGACAGATCCCCTGGGGCTAGGGCCTGGTGCTTAACTGACACCTAGCCACAGCTGGGGCAGGGCAGAGCACAGCTGCACTCTGTCAATTCACAACTGGCACGTTATCCCCTTAAGGACCACAGGTGATGTGTATTAGAACAATCCTTAGGCTGCTCTAGCATATGCTGATGGGGAGCAGATGCAGTTTATGAAGCAAGGAGCCATAACAAGCTCTCTGAGAGCCTGTCGCTGTCCTCTAGCTCTCCAGTGTTGAGTTGGAGCTGGAGAAAATCTGGCTTGGAAAATGGAGTTGGGTCCTCGGAGTAGGATTGTCCAGTGGGTAGAGCACTCTATTGGCCCTTCAGAGGCTTCGGATCCATTTAATAAAGAAATAAACCACTAAAAACATAGTGCAGATCCTCACCTCGCAAAGTCAGTATGTTGTTTTTAATTTAGAGCATGGTAGCACACAGCGACCTGAAACAATATCAGAGCCCCACAGTGTGTGGACATAGTGACAGATGCCATGTTGCACAACTCTCACAATTTTATTGTGAGTCTTGTCATATTTGGTTATTTCTTAAATCCCCAGCTTCTGGAATCATGTTAATATGTGAGACTCTCAGCTTTCTTCTAAAAAAATGTCTGGCCCTGTGGGTGCAGCAAAAAGTTTGAAAACATGACTAAGTGTGCTAGAATGGTTCAAAACCAGCAGGCCAAGAAAAATAGTCCAAAATACTGCTGCTGCTTTTTTTTAAAGTAATATTATTTTAAACCATTATCCTGATCTTGGGACATCTGACTCATGACTTTTAATGCTTTACTTGAAGGAGAGGGTGGGGAAACTGAGGCACAGAGCCGTGCTGTGACTTGCCTGAGGTCACACACCAGGCCACTGGTAAAGTGTTAAGGAAAAGTTAGCATATGTGACTCCATTTTGGTTTGGGGCCCACCTTTGTCTAAAAGCAAGCACATAATGCACCAGGAGGAGTGTTCCTTAGATACTGCATTCCTGTGAAAACCCTCCCCCTTGTTTCCAGGCTGTATTGACTCCTGGTTTCTGTTCTTTGTCTGTTCCTAACTCCCTGCCTCCTGGCCTTGATGTGAGCCTCCCATCCTGATAAGAAAGGCTACTGGTGCATTGCTTTAGGACCATGTTGTGTAGTTGAAGTAATGGTTTAGCACAGGGAATGTACCTAGCAGGGATAGGTGGTAGATAAGGGAAGGGTTTGTCTATTGGCTAAGGTTTCCGATGCACGAGGGCAACATGATTTGCTAAAAGGTATATAATCTCTGTATAACCTGCATTTGGGTTCCCCTCCTGACTAGCAGGGGGGCACCAAGCTTGAGCGTAATAAACTTAGTATCTTTGGGAACTCTGCAGTTGTGGACTTTGTCCATGTGCCTCAGCCTAGACTCGAACTGTGCGTGACCTATCGGGTATAATTCGTAACAAGAGCCAGGAAGAGAACCCAACACCCTAGTCCCATGCCCCAGCCACTAGATCCTTTTGCCTTACCGGAGCGTGTTGCTCTTCTGCCAGTGTACACCAGCTGAGGGAGGCTCTGGTTTCCTGCACTTAAGTACACTCAAAACTATAAACCAATATACAAGCTCTAGCCTTTTCCTGTTCTGCCTCCCTGTGTCCACACGCCCCAACACGTAAACTAGTTGCTGCAGCTCTAGCCTGTGATCTAGCCTAGTGCTCTAGCCAGATCACTCCCAGACACCGAGTAAGTGGGCCCTGCTTGGGCACCTTCCATTCTCTGAGCACCGTGCACATACTAGCTGAGTCAATTCATATTGCCCTCGGTTTGCAGGTGAAAGGCTCCATAGCAGCCACATGGTAGGGATCTCAATCCCCTTCAGCCCCTGCCTGGCTTAGCTGGTGCAGTCTGGCCACCATCTCCCAGGGCTGCAAATGCTGAATAGAACGATTCCCAGTGATTTCACCCGCCCACTAAATGCACCGTCACTCACTGCTGCTTTGCTGGATCCTCCCCCTGCCAGCATTGCTCCCTACCCCCAGCCAGCCACTCCCAGGCCAGCCTTCCTGCGTGGACTCAAGCTTGGCACAGGCCCTGGGGCATGGCAGAGTTTCTGTGGAGTGGGTCTGTTCTCAGCAGGGCATCACTCCCACGAGCCCAGGGTATCTGTGCTGCTGCCATGTTGCCATGGGGCTGCCTGCTACTCGCAGCAATGGAGCTGTTGGGTGGGAACATTTCTTGGCTCTGTAGGGTGATGGCATGACAAATACCAGCTTTGTCCCAGTTCTCATACGCACTAATGGTCGCCTGTCTACTGGGTCAGGGTTAGGGATGAGAAGGAAGGAATAAACCAGAAAAGTTCCAGGGGGAGCTCAGTGGATATGGGGAGAGGGGAATTTAGGTCTGGTGCCAAATGACTGAGTCTAACAGGTAGTGGTTGGGAGATGGTTTCTGTTTCTGCAGGCTGGTCTTGGTAGGGCTCTGAACTGGGCTCCAGGAGAGCTGTGTTCAGTTCCTGGCTCTGACATCAGGTCTCCGTGTGCCCTGCGCAAGGCCCTTCATCTCTCTGGTCTCAATTCACCGGCTCTGAAAGGGGAAATGATCCTTCCTGTGGCTGCCTGGTGTACTTAGCCATAAACTCTTTATGGCAGGGCCTGTCCATCCATGTGTGTCCATGCAGGGCCCAGCACAAGGGGTCCTCAAGAGACTGTCCTGCAGAGATCACAGTAGAGAAGCAGGTAGCAGCAGAAGGTGATGGTGTGCAACAGCTGGTGAAGCAGTGAGCAGCTGGCGGGGTGACCGGCAGAGCAGTGATGCCAGAGCAAGTGTTGGACAGTAGAGTGAGAAAGGTGCTTTCTCTCTCTCTTCCCTCACCCATCTTCGGGTGGGAGGTGAACTCACTCAGATGCACCTCTGAACTCTGGGTCTTCACTGACCAAGGACAACCACAGTGAGAGGGATGTGGTGGAGGGAGCAGGGAAGGGCACATTAAAGGAGCTTTTGGTTGTTGAACTCAAGAACCTGAGGTTAAAGACACTGCCCCATGCACTCTACGGTGGGTGTTAGCTTTAGGGGCTGAACACAATCCAGAGAGAGGAGGCAAATGCTAGGGAGATGGAGATAAACCATTGCTCCTCTGGAAGTGTCTCTATCTCCTGCTCTGAGTGGGCTCACATCTCCCCATGTCTCCTAATCTATGCTAGTGAGGCCCCTGTGTCCACTGAAGGGGAACAGGAATGGAGAGACAGAACAAGGACATCATCAATGGGGCTTGGGTTTTTTCTGGCTCAAACATTTTGTCAGCTGCAGTTCCCTCTCCACGTGCACTTTGATCCTCATCCCAGATCTTTTGCCTCACAGAGATGTTAATAACTGGGGCAAAAATGGGAATGATGGACCCCCTTTTCTAAGCTAATTGACCCAGGGGGAACCCCTGCATTCATGCTTCAAATACACAAGTAGTGCCTAGAACTGAATCCCTCTCTGTCCATGGCTGGAGTGTAACACATTGGACCAGAGCTGCCCTGTCCTTCTTCAGTAGCTAAGACATAGCTAGAGGTTTGAGAGTCCCTACTAGGTGTAGACCAATGACACTGATCCAGCAATTCATGTAGCAATAGTAGCATGTGCTTTTTAGATGCAGCTGTTAAGATTCAGCCCTGCAGGTGGACCCCCCACGGAAGGGGAGGTATTGTACAAACTTCCCCATCACACACCTGGTCTGAATGACAGCCCAACACTATCCGGGTAATACTATAGGGCTCTGGCTGGGCTCATGACCTGTATGTGCTTACACAGATGCTGGCAGTGAGCCAACCACCATCTTGCAGGCTTGAGTCCTTGGCTTTTGAAACTGCCTTGGCACGATGCTGAGGGCACCTCTGGACATGTGCTTTATGGGTGCAAGAGGAAGAGATGGGTTGAGAGATACAGAAAGGAGTATAGCACCAAGGACAAGGCAGGAGAGGAAGGATGGGCTTGTGACTACGGCCCTCTTGTGGGATTTGTGAGCTGTAGATTTAGTTCCTTGTTCTGCCCCTGACCCTAGGGTGCACCTGCACCGCAATTAAACCCCGTGGCTGACCAACAGTGGCAGACTTGGGCTTGCAGGGCTTGGACTATGGGGCTGTAAAACTGCAGTGTAGACAGTTCTCAGGCTGGAGCCTTAGCTCTGGGACCGCACAAGTGGGGAGGGCTGGCAGAGCCTGGGCCCCAGTCCGACTCCGAACGTTTACACCACACTTTTGCAGCCCAAGTCAGCTTACCCGGACCAGCCACTTGTGTTTAACTGCAGTGTAGACATACCCTGGGTGCATAGCCGCTGACTTCTACTGGCGCTGGTGGGTGCTCGACCCCTGTCTGCCCCCTGCCCCACCCCCTTCCCCAAAGTCCCCGTCCCAACTCCGCCCCCTCCGTGCTCCTATTCCAACTCCTTCCCCAAATCCCCACCCCCTCCCCTGAGCGTTCCAGAGCATAGCCCGGTGACTCTGTGACGGGGGAGGCGTGGGAACTACTCCATAAGAAGCCAGTCAGGACTCTGGGGGAGCCTCCTCTCTCTGAGCAAACTGTCTCCAGGGCAAGAAGCTTACACAGCTTCATCCTTCCTGAGTCTGAGCTTGGAACATTCAGCACCCCTGTCCTCACTATGCACTTCCCACAGCGAGTCTGCCTGGGCGGGGGTCCTGGGGAAGCCAGAGTGTCCTGCACCCCAACTCTGCAGTCAGACATGACTCACAGCCAGCCAGTAAAACAGAAGGTTTAGTAGATGACAGGAACACAGTCCAAAAACAGAGCTTGTAGTTACAGGAAACAGGACCCCTCAGTCAGGTCCATCTTGGGGCCAGGGAGGCCAGACCCTGGGTCTGGGCCTCCCTCCATTTCCCCAGCCAGCTCCAAACTCAAGCCCCCTCCAGCCCCTTCTCTGGCCTTTGTCTCTTTCCAGGGCCAGGAGGTCACCTGATCTCTTTGTTGTCCAACACCTTCAGTTGGCACCTTGCAGGGGAGAGACCCAGGCCATCAGTTGCCAGGAGACAGGGTGTCTGCATTCTCTGTGCAAACAGCATCACAGTGGCCCACTAAGGCTCTGCAACAATCACACACCCTTATCCCATCACCTAGATACTTAAGAAATGCACAGGGGACACCGAGGCACCCACACAGTATTCAGAGAAAACATTAAGAACATTCCCACTTCGTCACACCCCCTCCCTCCCGGAGCTTGCTACAGCAGTTTAGCAGCAGCAAGTGCAGTGAGGTAGGTGGAGCAGGGACGCAGCACGCTCAGAGGAGGAGGTAGGGAGAGGAGCTTGGCTGCCGGAGGGTGCAGAGCACCCGCTAATTTTTCCCCATGGGTGCTCCAGCCCCAGAGCATCCACAGAGTCGGCGTCTATGCCTGGGTGTGTCCCTGGGCCAGTCATCTCTGAGATCCCTGTCTGAAGAATGGAGATAATAATGTTGACCTGGCTCTGGGTGCGATATGAGCTGCTCAGATCCTGTGGTGGTGAGGGTCATACACAGATAGATAGAGAGAGTTAGCACATCTGCAACCTGCAGCTCATGGCTTCTGGCCAGCAGTGTGGGAATGGGATTTGGCATTACCATTATTAACCAAGATTTGGGTCCCAGATACAGCATGAGCAATGGTTCCTGCCTGACAGCTTACAAACCCAAAAGACAAGGCAGACCAATGGCAGGAGGGGGAATGGTCACACAGCTGGTTAGTGGCAGCAGGAATAACCCCCAGCTGTCCTAAGTCTCAGCCCAGTAGACCACATCCAGTACACCACACTTAGCTACCAACCATACACAACAACAACTAGCTCTTATACAGTATATCTCATCAGCATATCTCAAAGCACTTACAAAGAAAGTTTGTGTCATTAATTCCTTTTTACAGCTGGGGAAACTGAGGTACAGAAGGGGCAGCATCTTCCCAGAGTTACCCAGCAGGTTGGCGAGGCTCCTGAGTCCCAGTAAAGTACAGCGCTCTATCCACTAGCAAACACTGCCTCCAAAACCCTGGACTCGCAGACAGTGGGGACAGATCAGAGACAAGGGAACCTGGGGCAGCTACTAGAAGCATGTCAGGCATTCAGTTACCGATGTAGCACTGTCAACACCCCAGAGTCCAAGGGCTATTCTGGACAGGAAAGTACATAAAAGACCTTTTCTGGCAATTGAAATGATATTGTTTGTGGAAAATAAATGATGATTGTAGAGCAAAATTTGTAACTATTATTCAAAAAGAATGTCTCAGGGTTAGTGTCCTCACAGCACATTAATAAGCACAGGGAATTATGCAAAATTAATACAAATAACCTTTTATTTATGTTCCTAAGGTATTTTGGGGTGAGGAATACTTCTCCTTTTAAATATATAATCTTTATTCAAATTATTTTGGAGAAACTCATTTAACATTGAACAGTGAGTGCAAATCAATATGCATACAGCACCAAAAACATCTCTGGTGGCTGCATGTCTGTCATTATTTTCAAAGACTGTTGTCCAAATTTAAGCACCTAAAACCAGATTTAGGCACCTACATAAATGTATGGCGGTACAGTGAGATTTTCATAGAAAGGGAGCATACTGATCAAGTTTGCAAATGCACAAATACAGAATGGGGGATAACTGGCTTGGAAGCAGCATGGCTGAGAAGGATCGGGGAGTTGTGGTGGGTCACAATCTCAACATGAATCAGCAATGCGATGCTGTTGCAAAAAAAGTCAAATGCAATTTTGGTTCATTAACAGAAGAATAGCATGCAAGTCATGGGAGGGGATAGTACAGCTCCAGGCTGTCCCACAGGGACCTGCCCCGGTCTGAGGCACTGCCCTTGCGCTGTTGCTGTGTCTGTCTCTGGCTGGTGCCATGGTCCTGGACATCCCGGATGTTCTCAGCCACCTCGTCAATGAGTCTCTGCGTCCAGTGGTGCAGACCACCCTCCCCTTCAGGCACGAAGGAGGCCATGTTGTTCTTGAAGCGGGGGTCTACATAGGTGGCCAGGACATAGTGCTCCTGAGTGCGGATCTCAGCAATCTGTCGGTTGCCCCGCAGGGTTTGCAGCAGGCTGTGGGCCAGCGCCTGGCCAGTCTCCTCGCCCTCATACTGCTGCACCAGTGAGAGCAGTTTCTTCTCCAGCAGGCAGATGAGCGGGATGGCCTGACTGATGCTGGCATCAGTCCCGCTCACCAGCTTGGTGGGGTCGTCAAAGGGCCCTAGGAAGTGGCACAAGATGTGGATGAGGGGCCAGTCAGTCTGGGCCATGTGCAGCCCGCCAGCCCGCTGGGCCTGGGCAGAATGGCGCCAGCAGAAGGCCTGGACAGCAGCTCGCAGCTCATACAGCCGCTCCAGCATGCGCAGGGTGGAGCTCCACCACACTGCCACCTTCTTCTTCAGCTGGTGCCGTGGCAGCTGATTCTCCACCTGCAGCTCCCAGAGCAGGTGGCGGGCAGTGTAGGAGCCCCTGAAGTGGGCACAGACCTTCCTGGCCGCTGCCAGCACCCGGTCCACCTCCTCATTGCTGTGCAGGAACTCCTGCACCACCAGGCCAAGGCAGTGTGCCAGGCAGGTGACACGGGGGAAGCCGCCTTCCCGCAGCACTCACCGCACCCGCTGTCCATCATCTGAGGCCACAAAGCCCGATGAGAGGGAGAGGGGCATGAGCCACTCCCTAATGACCCCCTGCAGCTTCTCCAGCACGTGCCCGGTGCCGTGCTGCTTCTCCAGGCCGCACATGTACAGGGTGGCATGCTGGCGCAGGATGCTGCTGTTGCTCATGCTCACCCAGTGGGCACTGATAGACATGTAGTCAGTGGTTTGCCCGCTGGTCCACATATCCACTATTAGGTGCACGCGGCCACCCTCACAGCCCCCCAAAGCCTGCAGCATCGCAGTCTTTACTACACGGCACAGCTCCGGCACTGCCTTCTTGGAGAAGGAGGAGCGACTGGGCACCTGCCACATGGGGGCGGCCACCGCCATCATCTCCCTGAAGCCCTTGCCCTCTACGTGGGAGAAAGGTAGGAGGTCCAGGGCCAGCATCTTGGCATAGGCAGAGTTCAGCGCCAGTGCCCGGGAGTGGGCCCTGTTAGGGGGCTTATTCCTTCACCCACTTACTTCCCTGGTCCTTCTCGCATCAACAGAGAGCAACAATACCCGAAGTCCAAAGGTGCAAACAATTCGATGTTTATTGGGGTGAACTTCCAGCAAGCATGATTCCAGTTTCCTTCCTTAGTATCCTCCTTCCCAGCTGTGACACCACAGAGCCTTACACCTGTGTCCCTGTTCCGATTCCTGCCCTTAGCAAGCATGATTCCAACTTCCTTACTCCCATTCCCTGTTCCCATTTCCCCCTTTAGCAAAACATGATTCCAATTTTCTTACCCCCATTCCCTGTTCCCATCTCACACCCACATGCCCACCCCCACCCACACCCCGTCACTTCCTCATTGACTACAGATTATATAGTAAAACTTGAGTTCTGCTTAGCTATACCTTAACCAATCATTTTCCTGAAATTTAACTAACCAATCCTAACATATTGTAACATGATTATGTAACCAATTATATCCCACCACCTCAATTAGTTTACACCCAGCAAAATTAATTATACAGCAGACAGGAACAAACAACAGCAAAGTGGGAACTATAATGACAAAACAATGCAGAAGTGAGGATTTCACATTCCAGCTATTGATAAGTGAGTTCTTGCCAGACAGGATGCTATCAAACTAAGTTTCCTTTTACATTTTCTAGGCACTTCCCTTTCTCTGGAGGTGATAGGAATACAATCCTGTCCTGATAGTGCCTGACAGCCCAATAGCACCTTATTTCAATGTGACTAGTTTGGAATGTGAGGATGTGACCCTTCGCTTCCCAGCTTATGGCTGCCTCTGCTGCTTAGCCAAAGGCCTTAGCCTAAGAACAGGGCCTCAGACTGTCACAGTAAGAGAAGGCCCTTACACCAGCAGACAGTGATTTTGATTCTTTCTTTTATACCTCTATCACTAGCCAAGTGATAAGAATACACCTAAATTCTTAGAGTACAGGCCTTTGCAGACAGGCCTGAATATCTATATCCTAACAGGCCCGATGGTACTTGGTGCCCCTCTTCAGGCTCTCATCGATGGACAGGTGGGTGTAAGTGCCCCCAGGTCTCCTGGCAATGCTGGGGGCCCAGCCAGTGCCACTCTGCTGCCTGCTCAGTGCAGCCCCGTGTGGTGTCAGGGGAGGCTCTGCCACTCCAGGCTGCTGGCCCTCCATGTTCTTCTGGCGCATGTAGACAATACTGTGGTTGTGCTTAATGTGGTTGCCAAGCGACGACGTGCCCAGGCACTTGGGGTCAGTCCCACGCTTGACCATCTGCTGGCAGATCATACAGGTGACACGGGTCGGGTTCCCAGGGTCAGTGGAGAAATACTCCCAGACCCATGATTTCTGCCGGTGGTATCTCCCAGGCCCGGGGCCCTGCGTCGCCACCACAGGCATGGTGCCGATGCTGTGGGAATTGCACTCTGCCCTGCTGTTCCCTGTGGTTTCCCCAGCTCCAGCACTGAGGTCTCCCCCACTCCAGATGGGCAACTCATACTGCTTTTGGACACTGGTGAAATATGAGGCTATCAGCGTCTGATGCTGGGCTACCCCTTCTTGCGTGCTGCCCTCCTCCTCCATGTCCTCTGGGGTAGCTGGCTCCATGGGAGCTTCCCCGTCCACCCCAGAGGAGTAGCCTGAAAGTGTGTCACCCCCTGATGAGCCTGCCTCCCCGGCCATGCTGGCTCCATCCTCATCGGCCTCAGACATGACAACCTGCAATACCTCATCTGGGATGAAGAGGGGTCCCCCAGTGCCTGACTCCCCTATGACACCGGATACAGCAGGCTCAGCCAAGCAGTATTTCTGTGTGGTGGATCGTGGTGATCGGCAGCTGGCAGACATGTATGGCTGTGACGACAATCCTAGACCAGTGCCAATGCTGAGGCTGGCCACATGCTGCCTGGGGCTTAAACGTGGCTGTTTGGCAGAGGACTTTCTCCATCCTCTGCTGCTATGATTATTTCTCTTCATTGTGTGCTAGCCAGTGGTAAAGGCTGATATATAAAAACAACCTAAAACCCTGCTTAACACCAATGAGGAACAAGGACAGGACTCCTAAATCCCCACTAAAGCCCTGACACTGAGACACTCTGACCGGACCCTGGACGCACATGAAATTACGGGGTGCAGATGTGGCAAGAGAAAGTTACATTGAAATCCTGCACCCGGCCAATAAATCTGACAGCAGCCTCAGTTATCCAGAGATGGCACCCCAGAAGTGAGGCCAGTGGTGCCTTATGGGAGAGGTTTAAAACAATCTACTTTCCTAATCTTCTTCTTTCCTACCCTGCTAAATTGACATTCACAACAGCTTCTTCAAGCCCCTCTCCTTGTCACAAGTTATTCCTATGGTGCCAGGGAACTTGGAAAATACCATGTGTCTAATCACCACTAACCAAAGCAGCTGACGGTGGCTATCAAATATTGTTACAAACTATTCACCATCCAGCCAAAGAGTTACCAAAAAACCCCCAAAAACATGTCAAGTGAATTCACACAGGTAGTAGATCAGAGGAATTTCCAGTTTGCTGTCTCCAACAGGAAGAGAGCGTGAATAATTTGCTGAGTAAATAATTTGCAAAGAGTTATTCTCCATGCAGGTCCTCACAAATTGTTACACCAGGTGAGCAGCAAAGAACTCATTATCTGGGGCCCATTCACTCCTTGGCCTATTTGCTGAGACAACAGATCCTGTCATTGTTTTTCCTATGTGGATACCTATCCTACTAGGAACTGCACTGAGACTATCCAGCTCACATCACAAGGGCCACTGAAATAAAAAGCAGACCCCACCCCCAGCTCACTTCCTGCCATATGCTGTTCACTCCCACAAATCCTCACACAATCAGCAAGTTCTCTTTAGGAACCTGCTCCCTCTGCCTATGATCTATTTGACAAACAAGTCATCCAGCTCCTGTGCTCACTGGCTATCAGCACTGAACCCACAAACACAGCTCCATCCTCTTTGCCCTATCCCCCACCACCATTCCTACCCACAAATGATCAATGTTTCCATTTAAACAGGGCAGAGTCTCTGATCTCTACATGGAGGTAGCTCTGACTGAACAATTTCCTTCAGTGAGTAGCTACACAGAGCTCTTCTCCCATGTAGGTCCTCTGAGGCTGGGTAAGAGCTGATTTGGCATCGACACTTTTTGCATGCTCAGGACAGTCACGGATTCTCTCTTCCATGTGGCTCCTCGGACAGCAGTTAAGGTCTGAGCTCTGAGCAAAGCCTCGCCCCTTAGTCAGCACCGGTGCTTTATCTTTCTTCTTTATGGGGTTTGCTGGTAGAAAAATGTCATCTCTGAGCTGCCTGATGTCTCCTTGATGGTGAGTGTGTTTACCCTCTCTCCCCACTGGAGTGGTTCCCCTGCTGTCTTCCCTGCCTGTGCTTATTCCTGTAAAATTTCCACTGGGGTGAACTCTGGGAAACATTCCCTTTGGATCTGCTTAGTGACATCTCATGAGGTTCCCCCTTCCTCTGGGCATTTAGATCAAGATTATCCTCCTCCTTCTCCCTCACGATCCCACCGTCTGCCGGAAATAAAAAATAAAGAGAGTCCAAGCGTCAACCACTCTACCTAGTTTGAAAACCTTGGCAATAAAAACAACAAAGAGTATCACAATAAAAACAAGTATTGTGAATCTATTTTGGCTCATGTGACAGGGTTCACCTGGCATAAAGCCCATAGGGATGACTTTGAAACAACTAATTAATAAAGGAGAGAAATTAAGCACAGATTTATAATTTCTCACTTCTGCTAAATAAAAGGGCTTTAGGGGTCATAGTGGAAACCAAATGAACATGTACTTCCAATGTAGCTAAAATGCCTAATGCAATCTTTGAGTAAAGGGACAACTGAGTTGAAGAGGTGATATTACCCCAATATATGGCATTGGAGAGACCACCATTGGAATACTGTCTCCAGTTGTGGTTACCCACATTTTTGAAAACTTGGAAAGGATTCAGAAAAAAGTTACAAGAATGATTCCAAGTCTGGAAAACCTGCCTTCTGTTGAGAGACTTAACGAGCTGAATCTCTTTAGCTTACCAAAGAGAAGGTTGATCATGGTCTATAAGTAGCTACATGATGAGCAGACAACAACAGAACAAGGTTTAGTGGCTAAACATTGAAGTGAGACAAATTCAAACTGGAAATAACACTTTTAACAGGTTATTAAGAGCTGATCCAGGGAGTTGGTGGAAAGTGGGTCACTTGAAATCTTTAAATCATTGGGCTGGATGCAGGAATCACACAGAAATTCCCTGGCCAGTGTGATGCAGCAGGTCAAATTCATTAGACAACCATACTGGTCCCTTCTGGCCTCAAAAATCTTTGAAATTTTAAGTATCTGGTGTCAAATGAAAAGGGCTGGGCCTTGGGCTAACATTTTAAAAAATAACAACAATTGACATTATTTTATACAAGTAACAATCATACAACGGTGCCTCAGTGTAAACTGTTTTAACACATCAAACTCTCAAAGTAAGAAACAAATCCCAAAGACTTCAATGGTAGATTCTGACTACTCAGCTCTTCCGAAAGGCACACGACTACCTATGATATTATGAATGGTATGGTAGGCACCTGTGTTTGAAAATCCAGCTTGATATGTCTAATTGTTATAAGTGAATGATAGATTTTTGAGGGAAAAAAAGTCAAACATAAGGAAACTACCAGGTTTATCACCTTCACTGATTCTCTTTGTTCTTTGAATCAGCTGGGATTTTAACTAAATTACTCTTGGTATTAACTTTTAAACACTGTTACATTACTCAGTAGTTCAAAAATTAAGTTAAAATGCTTACATTTTGTCTGGGAATAAAAATATTTTCTAAAGAAATCTTTTCAGAAAGTCTATAATTTCTCCTGCTGCCCCCTCCAGCCTCTCTCCTTCCCCCCTAGACTCGGTCCCTAGCCCGGCCCAAGCTGGTCGCTCTCCCGGCGCTGGTTCAGCTCCTGCAGGCGCTCAGGGGAGCAGAGCCGGGGGGGTCAGGGAGGGCAGCAGCTCCGGGACTCGCAGACCCCCGCCCCCGGGAGCAGAGTTGGGGCGAGGAGGGGCCGTTGGCGCAGAGTCACTTTCCTGCCCGGCCCCAGCCCTTTCCCCGGGTCTCTCCCCTCACCTGCAGGCTCCGGCTCAGGGGCTGGTGTCGGCTGGCCTCGAGGGGCGCTGGGGAAGGGCTCTCCCCGCGCGCACGTACACACCCCTGGGCGGCAGCAGCGGCGGCTCAGCCCGGGCTCTCAGGTCATTTATGGATGCGGCAGAAGCGTGTGACCCGGAAAGCTCAGCCCCTGACAGATAAAACAGAGGGAGAAAGAGAGAGCAGCCTCCCCAGCCTAGCAACAGCCAGAGCCCTCTGGGGGTCACAGCTAAGGAGACCCCTCCCTGCGCTGCCCCGGGACAGAAAGCCCAGCCATGGTCCTTCCCTCCCACCTGAGCGGCGCCGAACCTCCAGAGACTGAGCCGGAGACAGAGCCGCAGGCGGGCGCCCAGGCGCCCCGCTGGAGCAGGGGAGAGAGGAGGAGGCTGCAGCAGTGGCAGGCAATGATGGCGGCGCAGCCGTGTTTACATCGCCGCTGGCCCCAGCGGCGCGGGGTGAGTGGAGTCGGCCGGGGGGACCAGCTCCACCAATATTTGGGGCCAGGTGTCCCCCCGGCCGCTCTCCCCCAGCCCCCTCTTGCTGCCCCCACACACCTCCCCGGGCCCTGGAGCAGAGCGTCCTTGCCTCTCCCATGCAGCCTTCCTGCAGCAACAGCTGCTGCAGGGTCCTAGTGCCCCCCCATCTCCACTGCCGGGGCAGACTGACTGCCAGGGCTTGCCCTTCCACCTCAGACCCTTCACTTTTCCTGCGGGACCCTTCACCAGCACAGGGGGACCCCCATGCTAGACAAGGAGGCAGCTCCATCCCTCACCCCCAGTGAGGCTACAGTCAGGGGCAACAGCAGGGGAGGGGGTGCACACAGCACCCCCTGGCACCCACCATGGGGGAGGTGAGGGAGATTCCTGGATCTGAGAGGGGCCCTAGGAGCACATGTAATGACCGTGAAGGGGGTGAGTGTGCTGCTGGGGGGGGGCCTAAAAGGGGGGCTCCTCCCCCAGAGCTTGCTGCTGCCAGCAGGGAAAGGGCTGGGGGAGTCCTCCTCTCTGGCCCCTGTCCCGGAGCAGCCTGCCTGCACCCCAAACTCATCCCCAGCCCTGCCCCACCCTGAAGCCCACATCCCCAGCCAGAGCTTTCAGCACCCCCACCGCACCCTCAACCCTAGCCCTGAGCCCCTCCAACACCACAAACCCCTCGTCTCCAGCCCCAGCCAGAACCCTCATCCCCCTGCACTCCAACCCTCTGCCCCAGCCCTGAGCCTCTCTAACACCCAAAAAACCCCAGCCCCAAACAGAGCCCTCAGCTACTCCTACTCTTGCCCTGAGACCCTCCCACATCCCAAACTCCTCATCTGTAGCCACAGGCCTCACCCACACCCCTCACCTCTGCACCCCGTCCCATCCCCAAACTCCCTCCCAGAACCTGCACCCCGTCCCATCCCCAAACTCCCTTCTAGAGCCTGAATTTGTCTTCTAGAGCCTGCACCCCTGCCCCAGCCTAGGGCCTGCACTCCAGACCTCCCGCCGCCCAAACTCTCTCTCAGAACCTTGGGCAGGTGGGGGGTGGAGTTTGGGCGGGGGTGAGTTCTGGGCACCACCAAAATTTGTGGAGAGGTGTCAAGGCAGGCAGGGAGCAGGGAAAGTTGGGTGGGTTGGGATTTCTGGGGGCCCTGTCAGGGGGCGGGGAGCGGTTGGATAGGTGTGGGAGTCCCGGGGGTCTGTCCGGGGTCGGGGGTGTGGATAAGGGTTGGGGCAGTCAGGGGACAGGTAGGGGGTAGGGTCCTAGGGAGGCAGTTACAGTGGGGGGGGTCTCAGGAGGGGGCAGTCAGGGGACAAGGAGCAGGAAGGCTTAGATAGGGGGTGGGGTCCTGGGGGATGGTTAGGGGCAGGTTCCCAGGAGAGGGCAGTCAGGGGACAAGGAGCAACAGGGGTTGGGGGTTCTGAGGGGGGCAGTCAGGGGGTGGGAAGTGGGAGGGAGTGGATGGGGGTGGGGCTAGAACAGGGCTCCCTGGGTGCACACCCTAATGAAATGTGCTGCACACGCCTATGGACAGAGCTGCAGAGAAACCTGGCCCCCTGACTGCTATGCAGGGCTCCGGGCAGCCTCTCAAGGGCCCATCAGCCCTAGAGCCCTTTTATTTGATGCTTTGCTCCCGCAGCAATCCCAAATCCCTGCAGGATGCTGCATCCCCACCAGCTCCTGGAATCTCTCCTGTCCTTCCCCACCCGCCACTCCTGAGCAGGGAGGCCAATGCTAGTGCAGGGTGGTTCATGGCTGGCAACTTACAAACAAAAAAAGAACAGGAGTACTTGTGGCACCTTAGAGACTAACAAATTTATTAGAGCATAAGCTTTCGTGGGCTACAGCCCACTTCATCAGATGTTAGTCTCTAAGGTGCCACAAGTATTCCTGTTCTTTTTGTGGATACAGACTAACACGGCTGCTACTCTGGCCACAGGGCAATTTCTTACTGACACCCACAGAGAACTTCCAGGCAGCTAGAGCAGTGGTTTTCAAACTGTGGGTCGTGACCCAGTACTGTGTCGCGGAATATAAGGTACTGGGTCGTGGCGACTTTGGTCAGCCCCACTGACTGGGACATTAAAAGTCCCGTCAGCAGTGCTGCCCAACTAAGGCGGGCTAGTCCCTAGATGTTCCAATACCATGCTGTGCCCCAGAAGCAGCCAGCAGCAGGTCTGGATCCTGGGGTAGGGGTGGGGGTTTCCAAATGGAAAAGAAAAGGGGGTAAGGAAAAGAGAGAGGAAGAAAAACAGAAAACTGAAAAACAAAGAAAATTCTGTTTCAATCTGAATTGAATCAACAATTTTTTAAATTGTGAATCAAATTTAATTAAAAAAATTCCAGAAAACTTTTTGGAAAAATAATCCATTTCTTTCAGTTATTTTTCGAGGAAGATATGTACTGTTTCCAACCTGCATTATTATTAAATTATAATATTAAACTTTTATTAGAAACCACTCACTAGTCCAGACTTGTTTCCTTGCTCAGGACATTTGTCACTTGCTTTTTTTCCAACTGGTTTGCATGGCTATTGCTGCAGTATTTCTCATTTCACCTGAGGGAGGCGTGGAAAGAGCACTTTAGCAGTGAGCCACAATAGTGTATTGTGGTGTACGGTGGGCTATTGTAACGCTGACAGACCCGACAGGCAGGTGGGATTGAACCAGAGACCTCTGGAGCTTAGTGCATGAGCCTCTATTCCATGAGCTAAAAGCCAGTGGGCTGTTAGCTAAGGCTGTAGAGCAGACTCATTAATTGCTCTCTCCTAAGTGGTCTGGGTGACACTAGATGGGACAGAACACCACAACCAGGAGGTGTGTGGGTTACGCTATCTGGCCCTGCTGTTTGGGGACCTGTTAGGAATAGTGTGGTACTGTGGTGTTCAATGAACCTGGCCAAATGCCACCTAGGACAGAGAGAAGTAATGTATTTCTGGTACATTGTGCAGCGGTGCTGGCTGCACGCCCTGGTGGAAAAAGTTCAGGTGCTGACAGATTGTCCAATACGGTCAACCAAAAAGCATGTATGTCCCAGGCTTGGCCAGCTATTACAGGCTGTTTGTATGGGACTTTGCCACAATAGTCACCCCCTTTACTGACCTGGTGGAAGACACCAACCCCAAGGAGGTGCAATGATCAGAGACTGGTGACAAGGCCTTCAGGACCTTAAAGGACCAGCTAATCCAGGGGTCAGTTCTCTTCTACCACAACTTCACAAAGCAATTCATTCTGCAAACAGACATGTTAGAAGTGGACCTCAGGGTTGTGCCATCCAAAGAGGTCAAGGGCTAAGAACATCTGTCACAGACTCACAGGACTTGTGCTCTCTCTTGGCTCCGTACGGTCCCTAGGAGGAACCCCCTTCAGTGCAACAGTCCTTCTTGGGTTTTCACTCTATCTCAGGGGCTAAGCCATAGGCCCCTCCACCTCCTGAAACTGCACCTCTCTGAACCTTCAGCACGCCTGTCTCTTGCCATGAGCCTCCTCAGGGAGTCCACTTGCCCTGGACCCCTGGGGCTTCCACACCCAGAGGGAATAATGCAACCCTATTCTCTAGACCGGAATGACTCTCAGCCAGCATAGAACAGAAGGGTTTATTGAATGTCTGAACACAGCATAGGAAACTCTCAGGGCCTCAGGCCTAGCATCCCTCAGCACAGTACATCTAGGTCTCTACAGCCTCCAGGTGGGCTCTGGCTGCTCCCTCCTCCCAGCCCAGAAACCCCCTCTTTCTAGCTGGGCATCCGATATCACCATCCTCCAAGTCCTGCCCAGGCCCACCAACAGCAATTCCGGGCCCCGGGGAAGAACACTCAATGGGCCCCAGCTGGTACCCAGTGAGCTGCCGGCTGCGCTGCTGGGCACACTCGTCCAGCACAGGCAGGGCTTCCACATGCCCACCCGGCTGCCTTTGCCACTGCCGGTACCATCCTGCATGCTTCCAGGAGCATAGGCACCGACTTCCAGATTTCCTGGGAGATGCTCGACCCTCCGCTCCGTCCTAGGCCGCTTCCCCCAATGTCCTACCCCACCTCTTCTGATCCCTGTTCCGCCCCCTCCCCTGAGGGAAACCCATATACAATTGGTGCCTCCCCATAGTGGGGGGGCAGGGGGGGACATGATCTAAAGGGCAGGTCACGTGTCCCCCACCCATGTCCAGCCCAGGGCCACCGCACTCTCCCTGCCCCATGTTACCTGCCGGGGGGAGGCGTTTTGTCCTCCCACTGCACGTGCCCCCACCCCCAGCACATTCTGCCACTCTCCCTGGTGGGCAGGAGCCCCAGTGGGGAGCAGAAGGGTGTCACTTTTAATGCTGGCCCCTCCCAGTCACTGCTCCGGCCCCTTCCAGCTTCTGAGACACTGCTCTTCAGCCCTGCATGGTGGCTGCCTGAGAGAGCCTGGCTGGGGAGGAGTCGGCTTCTGCTCCCTGCCCCGCTCAGCTGCTGGGGACCCTGGCACTTGAGCCCAGGCAGGGAGCGGAAGTCACCTCCCCAGCCAGGCTCTCTCAGGCAGCCACTGCCCAGAGCTGCAGAGCAGCATCTTAGCAGCTGAAAGTGGCTGGTCCCGCCCCTTCCACTCCCAGCATCTGGGCCATGAGTCGCGCAGGCCCGCCTCCATCCCTCCCTCTTCCCACCCCTCACTTCTCCATCTCCCCTCTTTTAAATCACCTGGGCCCCTGGGCAATTGCCCCTTTTGCCCCCCCCCCCCACTCCCTGGTCCCGCCTCCATCCTTTGTCTTCTGCCCCAGGTAAATAGGTCGCCTGGGCCTCCTCGCCTCTCAGCCTCTTCTCTCATCCATCGTTTGTTTCCCCACTGCCTGGAACTGGCTGGCTGAGTCATCAGGGTCAGTTCATCAGTTGATCTGCCAACTAGATGTAACTTCAATTAGTTTACATTCCATACAGGTACATAGTTCTCAAAATCACAACCTTTAATCTTTGTAATATTGCAAAAACATCTATTAACTAAATAAGTCATAAAATACAATTCATTATTGTCTATTATTACCATTGGACAATGACTCCTAACACAAACACATTCCCTTCCTGCATACACAAGAGCTGACTTTTGTTCAGTGAATATATCAAACATACATCTTTGAGTTCCTTTGTCTTTAACATGGAAACATTCATCTCTTTCTTGTAAATTTTGATTCTCACACATTTTCATGGGCCACACACTAAACATGTCAATAGTTTTGTATTGTTGGTGTTCTTTATGTGCCCACGAGTGATGATCAACAGAATACATAACCAATTTTTTTGTTAACTGGATTCCCACGGGTACCATTGGATATATATCAGTAGTGAGACTGGTTTGTACAGTTACTACATATGCTCGTAGAACCATTTGATCTTTATTTAGTGTAAAGTTTACCAATTTCCACCATGCCATTAATTGTGTCTCCCCTACTGTAACATTTTCCCACACAACATTTTTATTTCTAAAGGCAAATTTCCTTGCATGCCTTCCCAGATTATTTGAATGGCCAGTTGCTGACTTATTTGCTAAAGACACATTTTCTTGTATTGATCCCATACACTCTGCTAAAAATAACAAATCCTTTTCACGTTGCTGTTGCCGTACTGATGGTATTTTAGAAAATAATTGTTGCTGGATTCCTAATTTTGACAAGGCTGCACTGATGGGCTTCCCCAATTCTTGTATCTCACCTGTAACATAACTTGGTTTGTTGCCCATACCTCTATATTTGTAGCATCCAGTATTCCAACTCCTAATCCTGTTCCACCCAAGACAGTTTCCAATACACCCCTTGGGGTCCCTTTCCTTATGGATTTTTCAATATACCATAATTTTAAGCATTCTGCCCACCCCTTAGGGAGAGTTTGTACATATGGAGCACATTGAGGTACAACCTTGGACGCATTTAACCTAGTCAGGTCCAGCTCATTTGCTTTAGACATCATATTGGTGATATAATAACTTGTTCCCTATGATCCAATTTTACCACATGTGGTCCATTTAATGGATGTCTTCTTGATTTTTGCATATCAGGTTCAGTGATAATTCTTTCAACATTTAATTTTATCCAGATGTTTTTCAATATATATTCACCAAGTGGGGCAGGGATATTATGAACATTAGTTAGATACTGGTATTGTAATTGAACTTTAGGTTGTTTTTTAGTATATTTACTGCCCTGAGTTTTTTTAATCCATTCTGGGGGCCCATTTCCCCTATATCCCAGATATCCATCTGCCAAGGTGTGTTGGTGCAGTTTCCTGACACTTGCAATTACTGCCCTGAGGGAATAGTCAGTGTGTTGGGTCTTGGTTCCCAGATTTGAAGCAGGTGAGGATCATTAAACCCATTCAGGATACTAATGTCAATGTTCCCTCCTTGCTGCCAAGCAAGACCCATGACCTTCAGCATCCCACATTTTGGGATGAATACAGGTGTGACATTGCACTCCATAATGCTTTATAAAAATATGTTTATAAGTGTGAATATGATGTAACTGGAATATGCTTTATGCAAAAGGTCTCTTGTAAGGTATCATTACAAAGCTTATAATCTACTGAGTGTGTTCATCCTATTTCTTTGTATGTATCATTCTTGTATCTAAACCTAGGAATATGAAATATAACTCTGAGGTCCTATTGTAGTTATGCAAAGTGTGGGCCATTAATGGTGATTAAGAATCTTGATGGCTTCCATTGTCTAGGAAAATTAGTTGTAGATGGCTCTATTTACCTGCAAGCCTCCACTGCATACGTGCGGCCAGCCTTGGAAGAATGGAGACTAGGGGTCTCACAGGACATGTGACCATGTCACATGATACTGGAATTCATCTTAAACCTGGTGCTTTTCCACTTAGAAGAAGGGGTGGGGACCCAGAGAGACGAAGGATTCCCACCTTATGCCAAAGCTATAAAAGGGTGTGGAAGAGAACAAAGGAGGCTGCCAGTCATGGAGAAATCCCCTAGTTACCACCTGAGCTGGAACTAACAAGGATTGTACTAGCGGAAAGGATTGGGCCCAGACTAGGAAGGAGTCTAGTCTGTGAAAGAAGCTTATTGGAACATCTCTGAGGGTGAGTTTTACCTGTATTCGGTTTCTTAATGTATTAGGCCTAGACTTGCATGTTTCATTTTATTTTGTTTTATTTTGCTTGGTAACTTACTTTGTTCAGTCTGTTATTACTTGAAACCACTTAAATCAGGTCCTGTGTGACAGATATGACAATTTTTTTCAATATCTTTGTGAGATCTTATGGAATTAAGTTCATGTATCATTGTGAGTCAGGGATTGTATGTAACTCCATGGGAGAGGGAGACCACAGCCCTCCAGGAACTAAGAACAGTGGTGGAAGAGATTAGGCAAATTCAATCAGGTTGTAACACCTCCAGAGAGGTGCCTCTCCACTACATGTAGAGGCTCATCTATACTATTTCAAACTGGATTCTCCAGAGATCAACAGAGAAAGAAAGGACTTTTGGAAAAATACCCAGAGTTTAAATGGACTCAGGGCCTTCTTTCAGCTCTTCAGACCTTCTGTCCAAGGGATGGGGGAGCTTTCACCCTGAGAATAAATGTGCTTGCTTAGGAAGAGCTGTGTGGGAACTTGCAACTCTGAGCATTTATGCTGTTTGTAGCCTCTGGAGAGAGAGCAGAGCATAGATCCTGGTCTGTTTAGGCAGTCTGGCTTGCTGGGGATAGCACATTGTAGCCAGGGAACTCTGCGGCTGGGAAAAACCCCAGTCAGGAGGGAGAGGGATATGGGTTTCTGCCCAAGAGAAGCAACAGCTGGGAGCCCGAAGTCTAAAAGTGGGTGCCCTTGCTGGTTCACAGAATGTAAATACAGATGTCCTGAACTGTGACATCCCATATCAGCTATTCCATTATCTTGGCCAGGATTGATGTTAGGCTGACAGACCTACAATTCATCCTGTTTATCCTTTTTTAAATATTGGCAGAGTGTTAGCTTTCTCCCAATCCTCTGGAATTACCCAATGTACCAAGACTTATTAAAACTAGGGTTTAGAGAGAAACTGTTTCTTTTCCCTCCGTGGATGATGTAAGCAACTAACCAACGCAGTGGACATAGTGAAATTTGCACTTGAATGCATCATTTTAAATTTGCCTTCAGTGGAAATTTAAGCTTAAAGTGTTCTTTGTGTGGAGATGTGTGCTAATCATAGAATCATAGAATATCAGGGTTGGAAGGGACCTCAGGAAGTCATCTAGTCCAATGCCCTGCTCAAAGCAGGACCGATCCCCAATTAAATCATCCCAGCCAGGGCTTTGTCAAGCCTGACCTTAAAAACTTCTAAGGAGGGAGATTCCACCACCTCCCTAGGTAACGCATTCCAGTATTTCACCACCCTCATAGTGAAAAAGTTTTTCCTAATATCCAACCTAAATCTCCCCCACTGCAACATTACTCCATGTTCTGTCATCTGCTACCACTGAGAACAGTCTAGAGCCATCCTCTTTGGAACCCCCTTTCCAATTGAGCTGGGGTGGCATAAATCTAAAAAACTGGCAAGGGCTTACATGTGTTTCTTTTCTGAAAACCTCTCTACAGCTCAACAACACCTTTCTAGTATATTTTCTAGAGGACCTGGCGGGGTTGTATGTCTTTTAAATCAAAAATAGTCTGAGAGTCTTTGTGTAAAGAGACCTATTTACAGCAAAAAGTTGAAGTGTGTGTGGTAGAATCCTGCGGGGGGGGGAGGGGAGGGATCAAGGCATTCAATATCATATGTTCGCAAAATGAACAGGAGTACTTGTGGCACCTTAGAGACTAACAAATTTATTAGCGCATAAGCTTTCGTGGTTACAGCCCACTTCATCGGATGCATAGAATGAAACATATGTATAGACATTAGTCATCATCAATAATGACGTTTGATGGGTGTACACACACACTACGGGAGGCAGGTGGGTGAAGATGGTGAGCTCTGATTAATATCAAATGAAATAAAACCTCAGGATTTCATAGAATGCTATTGGACAGTTTAAATAAAACTACAGGAATTGGTTGAATGCTATGGGTCAGCCTATCTAGCAATTCAAAGTCATTAAAAGTTTAAAATAATATCTTTACAAAAATAAACAAGGGTCTAACCCAAAATTGAAATGTTTCAAGAGTTCACAAACCTCCACCATACTAACAAGCATTTGTTGTAAGAACAATCAAACATTTAAAAGATATGGGTATTTGTAGGGTGTTTACTGTGGTTATTTCAAAACAACAACATTATGCATGAAAGAAACATGTTTAAAATAAAAATAAAAAAAAGAACCTGTGACATTATTGACATGAACTGTGACCATATAGATCATTGTTGCAACCAGGGTCCTGTGGTTGCACAAGGTCTTGTACAGATGAGGTCAAGTGGGGTGTCTATGGAAAGCTTGTAGTTTGCTGGTTATGATTATACTGTCTGTATGTGTGTGTCATTTTTGTATTTGAAGTTGTGAATATTGGCTATGTACTTGTACCTCAATGTGTTTGATTCTAAGTAGCCTCAGTGAAGCATTTGGTCAGTTTCTTGAGAAAGGACTATTCTCAGTAAGTGCCCAATCAAGAAACACTTAACTGACAATGGACTTTGGGAGATGCCAATCTACATCTGAGCTTTCCTGGGAATGTTCAAACTAACATGTAAACAATAGTCAAAAAGCTGAATCTTTTGTAGACATGTGACTTGCCCAGATGGCTGCAAACTTCATCTTGTTCCTGTGACTCTGCACAGAAGAACAAAGGAGTTTCTGCCCACAAGAGACACAATGTAAAAGGCCCTAGAAGCCTCTCCATTTGGTCTTCAGCTGGCTTAAGAGATGGCTTCTCCACCCCAAAGAAATGCCTGAAAGAAACTGGAACAAAGGACAGTAACTACGGGGGTGTGAGTGATTGCTGGACCCAGACTAGGAAGGAGTCCAGTCTGTGAAAGAAGCTTATTGGAACATTTCTGAGGGGTGAGATTTCATCTGTAATTAGTTTCTTAATGTATTAGACTTAGACTTGTGTGTTTTTGTTTTATTTTGCTTAGTAACTTACTTTGTTCTGTCTGCTATTACTTGAAACCACTTAAATTCTACTTATTATACTTAATAAAATCACTTTTGTTTATTAGTAAACCCAGAGTAAGTGATTAATACCTGGGGGAGCAAACAGCTGTGCATATCTCTCTATCAGTGTTCAAGAGGGCAAAAATTTATGAATCTACCCTGTATAAGCGTTATACAGGGTAAAACAGATTTATTTGTGGTTTTGATGGATCCCATTGGGAACTGGGTGCCTGGGCACTGGAGAAAGGTGAGCTGCTGAGTAGTTTTTGGTTAAGTCTGCAGCTTTGGGAGCATGGTTCAGACCCTGGGTCTGTGTTGCAGCCAGCTGCCATGTCTGGCTCAACAAGACAGGGATCTGAAGTCCCAAGCTGGCAGAGAAAATGGGCTCAGAGGTAGTCTCAGCACATCAGGTGACAGTCCCAAGGGGGGAGGTCTCTGTGGCCGAACCTGTCACAACAGGGATCCTAAAAGGATTGACCCTTTCTTATTTCCGTACACGCTTAAGGCATTCAATATCATATATTTGCAAAAAGAACAGGAGTAGTTGTGGCAGTTTAGAGTCTAACAAATTTATTAGAGCATAAGCTTTCATGGGCTACAGCCCACTTCATCGGATGCATAGAATGGAACATATATATCTATATATAGAGAGAGAGACAAACCTCTGTCCTTGCTTCCATGGGTCCCGTTTTTCCTGGCGGATTTCACTAGCCTCAGAGGCTCACTGTGACCCTCCACGTAACCCTTCTCTCTCTAGAGACAAGGGTCACAGTCTACTGAGCCATTTTCATCATAAGCCAGTGAGGGAGGTGAGGAGAAGTTATCCTTCCTTGCACAGTATCTGTTGTCTCCCAGTCTCAATGATTAATCAGGGGGCAAAGGTAGGGGGGGAGCCCAGGCCCACCCTCTACTCCAGGCTCCAGCCCAGGGACCCTAATATTATCAGCTATGGTAGCTGACCTTTTAGAAACATGACATGTACAATTCCCTGGGCTACTTCCCGCATAGCAGTCCTCACTTCCTCAAGCTCCACTTCACCCTTACCTCAGAGCCTCCTTCCTTGTGCCTGATATGGTGTGTGCTACTCAGCCTCTCCAACAGCACAACTTCCTTCCACAGCTCCCAATATGCACACCCACCTGACTAACTGAGAGGCTTTTAACTAGTTTCAGCCAGCCCGTGATTGGCTTCGGATGTCCCAATCAACCTAGCCTTCTCCCTGCCTTCTGGAAAGTTCTTAATTGGCCCCCCAGGTGTCTTAATTGACCTGGAGCAGCTGCCCTTTAACTTATCCTGGTACCAGGGATTTGTTTAGCCTGGAGCTAATATACCTATCTCCCATTGCTTTTCTATAGCCATCTGGCCTTGCCCCGTCACAATATATATATATATATATATATATATATATATATATATATATATGCGCACACATACATACAGATAAGTTGGAAGTTACCATACAAACTGTGAGAGGCTAATTAGTAAAGATGAGCTATTATCAGCAGGAGAAAAAAACTTTTGTAGTGATAATCAAGATGGCCCATTTAGACAGTTGACAAGAAAGTGTGAGGCTACTTAACTTAAGGAAACAGATTCAATATGTGTAATGACCCAGCCACTCCCAGTCTCTATTCAAACCCAAGTTAATGATATCTAGTTTGCATATTAATTCAAGCTCAGAAGTTTCTCATTGAAGTCAGTTTTTGAAGCTTTTCTGTTGCAAAATTGCCACCCTTAAATCTTTTAGTGAGTGGCCAGAGAGGTGAAAGTGTTCTCCTACTGGTTTTTGAATGTTATGATTCCTGATGTCAGATTTGTGTCCATTTATTCTTTTGCATGGAGACTTTCCAGTTCGGCAAATGTACATGGCAGAGGGGCATTGCTGGCACAAGATGCTACTCTGAAAAATATCATATATTGGGGCTTTAGGTCCTATATAATTTCCCATCATACTGTTGATTTTTCAGTTATTAAGAATGACCTAGATTGGGATCATGAGGAGTCTGGTGGCACCTTAAAGACTAACAGATTTATTTGGGTATGAGCTTTCGTGGGTAAAAAAACCCACTTCTTCAGATGCATGGAGTGAAAATTACAGATATAGACATAAATATACTGGCACATGAAGAGAAGGGAGTTCCTTACAAGTGGAAGACCCAGTGTTGACAAGGCCGAGTCAATCAGGGTGGATGTGGTCCACTCCTATTAACTGATGAATACCAAGAGAAGGAAAGTTGCTTTTGTAGTGAGACAGTCACTCCCAGTCCCTATTCAAGCCCAAATTAATGGTGTTAAGTTTGCAAATGAATTGTAGCTCTGCAGTTTCTCTTTGAAGTCTGTTTTTGAAAATTTTTTGTTGAATGATGGCTACTTTTAAATCTGTTTATTGAATGTCCAAGGAGATTGAAGTGTATGTGTACTTGTAAGGTAACTGTCTTCTCTTCATGTGTCAGTATATTTATGCCTGAATCTGTAATTTTACATTAAATAATTGCCGGGCTATAGTGAAAGCTGGGTTAGTCTTTGTTGGATGGCTTCTATCCATTTTGTAAAGGGATCTACTAAACAATACTTTTGCTCCTTGGGGTAACTGGGAGAGGTCCAAAATAGTCAGTCTGTTACCAGACTCATAGACCCTCAATCTTTCGGTGAGCAATGGGACCCTTTTGTGTCTGTGGGTCTGCATTGACCATAGCACACTACAAATAATTATTACACCAGCGGTCATAAATATACAGATAAGGGTAGCATAAAATCCCTCCTGGGCAATTGTACTGAATCTTTACCTGTAGGGGTTAAGAAGCTCAAATAACCTGGTTGGCACCTGACCAAAAGGAAAGAAGATACTTTCAAATCTGGGGCGGCGGACCGGAGGTGGGGGGCGTTGTTTGTGCTCTCTTTGTTTGTTCCCTCTCTGGACGGAGAGAGAGAAGCTAGGCAGGGACAACATCTCCTGAAAATATAACTGTAATAATCCATCTAAGAATTACAGAACTTGTGAGGCAAGGAAATCCGTTATGTTATCTTTTGTTTTAGCTTGTGAATTTTCCCTACGCTAAGAGGTAGTGTTATTTCTGTTTTTTTAACTGTGAAGCTGAGTCCAGATGGGAGTCCTCTGTGTTTTAAATTTTTTTATTACACTGTAAAGTTACCCTCCGTCCTGATTTTGCAGGTGTGATTCTTTTACTTTTTTCTTTATAATAAAGCTCTTCTTTTAATAACCTGATTGATTTTAGTGTCCTAAAGATAAAGGGTCTAGTTTGTACTTACATTAAAGGCAATTGGGTATATTATTCTCAAGCCTCCCTAGGAAAGGGGGTGAAGGGGCTTGGGTGATATTTTGGGGGACTAGAGACTCCAAGTGACTCTTTCCTGAATTTTTGTTTGAATCACTTGTTGGCGGCAGCAATACTGTCCAAGGACAAGGAAGGGAATTTGTGCCTTGGGGAATTTTTTAACCTAAGCTGGTAGAATATACGCTTAGGGGGTCTTCCATGTGGGTCCATACATCTTTACCCCAGAGTTCAGAGTGGGGAGGGAACCCTGACACCACCACTTTACATCTTCCTTTAGGTTGGGCCACCATCCTCTATCTTTGACCCTTTCCAGAGTTTTGTCCACCCCAAAATGCTCGTGAACATATTGAATCAATTCAGTCCTGACTTTCTTAGACACTAACCATCTTTTAGGCTGTTCCAGGGGCCTATGTTTGATTGATGGTAGGCCCGTTATACTACTGCTATACATAGGTGTGCGGCTGTAAAGGCCCCACAAGGAAGGCAAGCAGAAGAAGGGGACCCAAAGCTGGAAATGATTTCTGGAGTATGGATTGAATAAATTGTAGTGTAGGAAAATTGATGATAAAGTTTTAATCGGAGGGCTTGATACCCCCCCCCCAATCAATACAAGTTTCCTCAGGAGGCAGAGGAAGGAATAAAATCTACCATTGAAAGTTTGCTAGACCAGGGTGTTGTTGTGCAAATGACCAGTGCTAGTAGTGCCCTGATTTGTCCTGTTCTGAAAAGGAATGGGAAGACTGGAGAGTGGCAGTGGATTTAGAGCATTAAATGCAGTAACATCCATCACTGCTCTGGTACTGGATAAGTACTGTCAAGGTTCCTCCCCCATTCTGAACGCTAGGGTACAGATGTGGGGACCTGCATGAAGAACCTCCTAAGCTTATCTTTACCAGCTTAGGTCAAAACTTCCCCAAGGTACAAAATATTCCACCCGTCGTCCTTGGATTGGCCGCTACCACCACCAAACTAATACTGGTTACTGGGGAAGAGCTGTTTGGACATGTCTTTCCCCCCAGAATACTTCCCAAAACCTTGCACCCCACTTTCTGGACAAGGTTTGGTAAAAAGCCTCACCAATTTGCCTAGGTGACTACAGACCCAGACCCTTGGATCTTAAGAACAAAGAACAATCCTCCCAACACTTGCACCCCCCCCTTTCCTGGGAAATGTTGGATAAAAAGCCTCACCAATTTGCAGAGGTGAACACAGACCCAAACCCTTGGATCTTAAGAACAATGAAAAAGCAATCAGGTTCTTAAAAGAATTTTAATAGAAGAAAAAGTAAAAAGAATCACCTCTGTAAAATCAGGATGGTAAATACCTTACAGGGTAATTAGATTCAAAACAGAGAGAATCTCTCTAGGCAAAACCTTAAGTTACAAAAAGACACAAAAACAGGAATACCCATTCCATTGAGCACAGCTTATTTTCTCAGCCATTTAAAGAAATCAGAATCTAACGCATATCTAGCTAGATTACTTACTAAGTTCTAAGACTCCATTCCTGTTCTGTCCCCAGCAAATGCATCACACAGACAGAGAGAGACTTTGTTTCTCCCTCCCTCCAGCTTTTGAAAATATCTTGTCTCCTCATTGGTCATTTTGGTTAAGTGTCATTGAGGTTATCCTAGCTTCTTAACCCTTTACAGGTTTTTCCTCTGGCTAAGAGGGATTTTAAAGGTGTTTACCCTCCCCTTTATATTTATGACGCAAGATTTGGCCCAAGCCCCAGCCCTAGCATATCCAAAGTTGGGAGAACCAGTTGTCCTGCAACTACCTAGTACTGATGTAGCACTGGGAGCAGCACTATTACAGAAACAAAGCGCGGGGAAATTACAACTCGTGGCCTATGGGTCCAAAACACTAAATTACACGGAGCAAAATTTTACACCCTATGACAAAGGGTGTAATGGCCTTAGCATGGACCTTGCAGCATAGGGAATATGTAATTGGGAATATATAATTGGAGGCTCCAAAGTATTCCCCATTGAAATACATAATTCAGGAACAGCTCAGGAGGGGCAGGTATCTAATCTTAGGTTGGGACAATGGACTCTGACCCTTTTAAATCTAGGGATAACTGTACAAAAGGAAAGTATTATTCCCTGTATCATATGGCCTTATAATGCAAGGGCAGGAGCATGAGTGTCCCATTCCAGAGTATAAAAAGGGAAAATGGCCAGTGAAATCAGGACTTATCCTACAGAAAGCTCAGGAGAAAAATGCAGAAATCTAGTTCATGGATGGGTCTAACTCTTATAATGCTGGGAGAGCTAAAAAAGGATTTGAAGCCGTATTGGACCTCTATGGAGGAAGGTGACCGTGGCTTGTGGGAATCACCGGTGGACAAGGTGAAGGGAAAAGATGTTACTCAGGTAAATGAATGATTAAGAAGTGACCATCAAGGATAGGGTATAATGGGATTAGGAACCGACTCGGAGTTGTGTAAATCTAAAAGCAAGCAGTGGGGGGCTTACATTGTTTCTTTTCTGAAAATCTCTCAACAGTTCAACATGCCTTTTTAGAGACCTTTGAGAACTCCCTGTGAGAGTAAATATACCATGCAACAGCTGTTTTTGCTCATGTCTGAGACACAGATCTTGAGAGGAAAATCTGGAAAAGGACAAAATGGAAGAATGAACCAGCTCAGACTCCTTAAGGGGTAGGGGTCCTGGCATCCATTTTCACAGACAGCTGTAAAAGGTTGTGTTAAACCAGGCTTTTAATAAAACTTGTTTAAATTTGTCAATATTGTCAATGTGTCCGCTCCATACTCGTGTTAGTAAAAGACGATACAAGTAACAGTCACATTTACACAGATGGCGCTGTTAAAGAAAATATATTATACCCCCAGTGAAGTGGGGAGCTTCGGCGGGGTGAACTCTCTTCTTCAAGTGGCCAAAAAGCACATTAAAACTTTAAATAGAAGACAGATAACAGCTTGGCTTTCAGATCAGGATGCTTACACTTTACACAAACCAGCTCAAGTACATTTTAAAAGAAATTACCATTGTTTCAGATGTAAATGCGCAATGGCAGGCAGATTTGGTGGATATGTATTCTCCAAACACAACAGTGGTTTTAAGTACATCTTAACAGTGATAGACATTCTATCCAAATATGCCTGGGCCTTAGGCCTAAAAGACAAGATGAGTGGTAAGGTATCCAAGGCCTGTAAAGCTATTTTCAGCAAAGGTTGTGTGCCTCAAAAATTACAAACCCATTGGGGGAAAGAATTTTTAAACAAACCTTTAAGCAGATTGTTAAATTGGCATGGCATTCACCATTTTGTTAGTAATAATGAAATCAAAGCAAGGGCTGTGGAGCGATTTAACAGTACTTTAAAAACTAGGATGTCGAGATATTTTACAGCCCATAACACCTTTTGCTACCCCTTTCCACACAGGCTGGGGGTGGGGGGTGGGGTTAAAACTCTGCAGTTGTACTTTTGAACTCTGGACTCACCAAGGACAGAGACAGAGACTTTTGGGTTGCTGGACTTTGGGGTGTTGGACTTTTGGGACTTTGGGTGATTTGGGGTTGCTGAACTCAAGAACCAAAGGGAAAGGGGCATTCCACAATTTGCTTGGGGTGGGTTTTTTTGCTCATGGGTTGTGTTATGAATCCTGTTGGTGGTGTTTCCCCAACATAATGCCACATTGTTTCTCTCTGTTATTAAAAGGCTTTTTGCTACACTCAGACTATGTGCTTGGAAGAGGGGAAGTATTGCCTCTTTGAGGCGCCCAGCAGGAGTGGTATATATTTGTCCCAGGTCACTGGGTGGGGATTTGAGCCGGTTTTGCATTGAGTTATTGGAACAGAACCCCTAGATACTGAACCCGGCCCTTGTTGCTGCCAACTCTGACTGGCAAAACGGTTACAACAATATGGCTAATTAAGCCCCTGGATCTCCCGGTTGCCAGGGAGGTGGGGTTAGTGGAAATACAATACCCGCACAGCTGGAACACTATCAATGAAGACACCCCTTTCGAAATCGCCGTTGAAGCTATGGCATGGAGTTTCATCCTACGATGAGGTTATTACTCGTCCATACCCGAATTACTAGATCATATGAACCTTACCTTGACTCGTCACTCTGGACTACCTGAAGTGTTCATGAACTACGACCCCGTGGGTAGGAAAGTAAGACTTAAATCTGCTGATTTTACCTATATGTTTTCTACTGGCAGGGAGCTAACTAACATTCTGGGTTTGGGCCCCAAGCACAGCGTCCAAAAAAAATCCCCTTCTTGGCAGATATTAGAAGGGGTTTCAACTCCTTGTATTTATACATGGATATCGTAGAACACCAATTTGTGGGGGACTTTTCCATTCCCCTGTTACGCTGCATCCCCATCCCAGGAAGGAACAATGAGTTTGTCACCGTCACCTATGATAAACCTCATTATGTCCCTGTCAGTAAACACCACATCGACACCATCATCACTGAAATAAAGACAGATCAGAACAGACATATCTCATTTTGTTTTAGCAAGGTGATCATCAAGCTGCATCTGCGTCCCTGAAGAGAGCACGGTTTGTAAAAAGCAAAGCGCTATGGTGACCCTAAAAATTACTGCAACCCCACCATCTACCGAAACTATTACAAAGCCCAGGCTGGATACAACTTTCCTGGATATCATGGAGCCCCCATGATGTATGGGGCTGGCATGGGCGGAATATTCCGTAGCCTCTTTCAAAAAGCCATACCGCTTTTGAGGGGGGGGGGCTAGAGATTATTAACCCCTATGTAAAAAAATGCTGCTCAAAACATAGCTAAAGACGTGGTAGGCCACGTCTCCTGTGCTGTTCTGGAGAATGTGGGGAAACCACCTTCACAGGAGGGATCAGGGCTGATGTACATTAAAAGGAGGAAGAGAAAGAGAAATGCATCATACCCCCATGCACAGATCCCCCTAAACCCTTTTGTCAGCGTTCCTTCCCCACTCTGAACTCTGGGGTACAGATATGGGGACCCCCCATGAAAGTCCCCCTAAGCTTAGTCTTACCACCATAGGTTAAAACTTCCTCAAGGCACAGATTCCTTTCTTGCCTTGGGATCACTGCCACCACCAAGTGATTTAACAAACAATCAGGAAAAGGACCACTTGGAGTTCTATTCCTCCCAAAATATTCCCCCAAGCATACATCCCCTTTCCTGGGGAAGGCTTGAGCATATATCCTCACCAATTGGTTACAAAGGGACTACAGACCCAAAGCACTGGGTCTTAGAACAATGGAAAAATCAGTCAGATTCTTAAAAAGAAGGATTTTATTTAAAGAGAAAAAGGTAAAAGAATCACCTCTTTAAACTTAGACTGGTAGTTAACCTTACAGAGTAGCAGAAAATTCAAAGAGCACAGAGGAACCCCCTCTAGCCTTAGTTTCCAACTTACAACAAAACAGGGATAAACCTCCCTCTAGCAAAGGGAAAGTTCACAAGTTGAAAACAAAAGATAATCTAACGTGCCTTGTCTCATTTACTTACTCTTTTTTAATATCAGAGACTTGTACATAATGGTTTATAGGAGAATGAGTCTTTTTGAACTGGTGCTTCTCTGCTTTACCCAGAGAACACACCTACAAGATCTTTACCCAGAGAATGCCTCCCCACCCAAGATTTGAAAGTATCTTTCCCCATTGGTCCTTTTGGGCAGGTGCCAACCAGGTTATTTGAGCTTCTTAACCCCTTACAGGTAAGGAGGAATTCTAGGCTACCCTTGGCTGTATAGTTATGACACCTTTAAAAGAAGGGCTTTGATGTGCAGGGCTGGCCATAAGCGAAAGTCCAAGAGGAAGCCTGGGTGAAAGAAGAAATGCCCTCTGCCTGGTAAAAGAGATATATTTTAATTAACATGACTTTTGTTCACTGGGGGTCTGAAGAGTGCACCAAATCCCAACTAGACTTGTTCGAAATAGCCCCTATGCAGACCAGCATCGAGAAAAGCATCTACATGGAGGTGCCGACTCTATCGGCTGTTATGGAGGCTGCCCCCATCGACTTTTTTATAGCAGGGAATGGCATAGATTATATGGATTTAAACAATACATTGTTGTACCTGTGTTGCAAGATTGTAAAAGGAGATGGAACTGAAGTCGTCGCGGACGCCGAGGTGGGCCTAGTGAATTACCCCGTGGCCTCTATTTTTAGTCAGCTGGATGTCATGCTGCGAGACTGCCTCTTAAGCCAAAGCAACAACTGTTACCCTTATAGAGCCTTTATAGAATGAGTGCTCAATTACAGCGCCGACACCCTTGCCACGCAACTTTCTGCCGGCCTGTTTTACAAACACACTGCTGGACAACACGAAGAAAGGGAGTTGAATGGTGGGATCTAGGGTTTGTGAGTCGGGCAAAGCTGATGGCCCAGAGCAGGACGATAGAGCTGTTGGGTCATCTACACAGGGACCTGTTTTTACAAGAAAAACTTTTGTTGAACAGAGTGGCTGTGACAATTAGGGCATGGCTCCAGTTACAGATGTAGAGCATGGTGAGTTAAACCAGCCCTCAGAGACCACAGCAGGGAAAGTGCTGCCATGTGTTCACACTGTCAGCTGCAAGAGCACTGGTGTGGCAACATTTGTGCCACTTGCAGCGGCATTCCAAGAGGTGCATTATGGGCATTATGGGCAGCTATCCCACAGAGCACCTCTTCCCTTTTCTAGTGCTGTGGCTTGTGAGAAGGGGGTATGTAGAGCATTTTTATGTACAGCATTAGAATATAATTTCTAATGCTATACATAAAACACAGGTGGCTATCTACATCACTGGTGATCAAACCCCGACACTGCTCACAACGCCTTCTCTTACACCTGTGTCCCTTGTCCACGTAAGACTGACACTGATCACATACAATTTTAGACAGGCATTTGACTTGTTTTTTCGATGCGCAGTCTACTTGTCTCTCTAAACATTCTTTGGAGCAACAATACAGTCTACAGCTAGGACACCTCAGCTGCACACCCACGCTGTCTGAGAACGTTGCACTCAAGCAGAGGCACCAACGATACCTGCAAGAATGGCTATCACTGTACACTGTGTGGTAAAACTCACAATAATTTTTCACACCGAACAGCTTTTTCACATCCAGAACCCCATAATAATGCTCATCATGCAACACGATGAAAAAAGTCTTGGCGTACACTGGAACTCCCATTTAAAAAAAAAAAAACAGCCACCGTTTGCCGCATAGAGCACCACCTGTATGTTGACTCCTAAATGCTGTTCAAACGCCGCTATGATGCTGAGCATAATCTTTTTTTGATCTGACCACCCCAGTTTCTCATGCAACTTTCTCACCCAGTCTAACAATTCCACGTCTGTTGCTTTACAGTCAGACATGACAGCCAAGAACCCACCCGCAAAACACAGATTAGTACCAGTGTAAGTCAGGTCTACTAAACATGGTCTCTTTTTATGGAGGATTTGACTATAGAGGAAAAAATTCAAAACTCTGCGGCCACTGTATCCCCCGTGTATGGCTTCAACGACCTGCTGAGCTGATTTAATTCTCTCAAGATTGACAAAACAAAATTCTTCACGATACGCCGAACCCCCAAACCTAGGTAATTCCCTTTGACAATTTCTCACTCTCTCTATATACACGTCTGTTTGGGGGGTCTGCATCTGCATTTTCAGGGTTACTTGGGGGTTCCGCTACGGAACCGTCAGCTGCTTTTTCTACATCAGATGCTATTTGAGAGTCAGACTCCAAGGGCCAGCGTGAGGATCATCAGAAGTATACGGGGACCCATCAAGAAAGCCTTCTGGGGAATTTTCTAAACCAGACTCTGTGAGAGTCACCACTGCCCCCAGGTCGGATTCCGCCTCCCCAATCTCAGACACACCAATTTCAGAGCCTCCAGAGTAGGGGGCATCTCTTTTTGTTTTTTGATCCTCATCACCTCTTTAGCCTTTTTTAAAAAATTTCAGCGACCCTGGCCTGTAACTTTTCGGCAGACGTACGTTTATCCGCCAACACTGCCCGCCCCTTTTGTTTACGCCTTAGCTAATGTGTAGCTTTGAGGATGCCCCTTTTACGAAAGCCCCTTTCCATGACTAGTCATGCCTGCTCAGAACAACCCTCAGAAAAACTGAAGTGTTTTTCAAATTCAGCTGCAAGAGCTTTTGCATTTTTGATGTAGTTTCCAGTCTTCCTTTCTTTGAGAACCTCTGAGGATACAGCGTCCATCAGCTTTCTGAACGAAGCGTCATATTTTTCCCAAATTTTCTAGAATACTGAAGAGCTGTGCCGACCTTATGGAGGTGGGAGAATAGTTCGCGAGAATTGTTGGATACTTCATAAGGAGCTACCCCTGCATCGCTGGAGCTTTCAGTTCTTGGCTTTTTTATTGACAACCACTAAAAAGTTTGCTCCAGGTTTATGAATGGGTGTGTTTTCGCTCACAGTTTTCTCAGGACTTGGTGTGGTGCTGACAGCTGAGGAACTGGAGTTATGTTTGTGTGGGTGCTTTTTACCAAAGTCTTTTGTTTTGTCCTTTGGCTTGACGTATGTGCGCTTTGGACTGTCCTGCTGCTTCAACTGCACTCTTCTGCTGTTTGCGTTGGCGTTGTTGTTGTTGTTAAAGGTATCGGAGCAGATTCCTGGTTCTTTGGTGGTTCTGGTGGAGGTTTCCCTGTAGCTCGGACTACGGCATTGTCAGGAGAACTGCCCATGCCTGATTAAGAAAAACGGAGGTGTTCCAACTTAGCATCAAATAAACATTTTAAAACTTTACCATCTTTCTCACCCACAGCTATGTATTTGCTTAAAATAGAAAAACTCATGAAATAGTCAAAACAATAAGCAAAACATATTTACTGGGCTTCAGCCATCCATCAGCCATTGATGCTGGTGAATTTTCCTTTTCAGATGTCTCTTTTCTTTCTCTTTTGAGCTTGTTTACCCTCTTGTCTAAGAATCTCTCATGTTTTAGAGCAGACAACATTATTATTATAAAACAAATGAAACTGTCTTGTAAAGTTAAAAAATAAAATACTTATTAAGGTGTTTTTCTATTTAAAAAGTCATAGCTTTAAAACAAGGTAATCCACTTCAGGCTGTACAACAAACACAGGTTTTGGTTCATTTCCACCACTAGTGTTTCTCTAAAACCGAGAATTTTATATTTCCACCATGTACCCAAAAACAAAGTGTGCAATAAAATACCTTTAAAATCCCCCCATAACTATGTCTTGCATAGG
Organism: Lepidochelys kempii; assembly: GCF_965140285.1. Taxonomy (NCBI): domain Eukaryota; kingdom Metazoa; phylum Chordata; order Testudines; family Cheloniidae; genus Lepidochelys; species Lepidochelys kempii. Next base: position 31,239,303 of record NC_136393.1, read on the forward strand.
TTCCCTAAATCACCAACAACAATTTAAACACGAACTAATTTTAAAACAACCCGTTTTAAAAACACATCACATTTTGCAGATTAAAAAACAAACTGTTTTGAAACAAAATACTGTAAAATCCCACGCTTATCTCTTCCATAGGCCCCTAACTCACAATTTAAACATTAAAACCAACTCTTTCAAAAAATATGTTTTAAAACATACACGCACACACTTACCTTGCCGTGGTGAAGTAGAGCTCACATTGAACCTTTTCCCACAGTACATACACTTATAGGGTTTCTGTCCAATGTGGATCTCTGATGATTAACGAGGTCTGAGTTCTGAGCCAAACTTTTCCCATATTCTATACATATGTTTGGTTTCTCCCCTGGGTGTGTGCTTTGGAAAATGAGGCCATTCAGGAAGTCTCCTGCATGGTTAGTGGTTTCACTCCCTTTCTCCCCTTGAGGCTTTTTCTAACTTGCGCGGGCTCTTAGAGTTGTCTCTTTTCAAGACTTTGGGTAACATTCCCTTTGGATTTATTGGTGGCCTCTTGCACTCTCTGTATATGCTGGTAAAGATTCTCCTCCTTATATTCTTTTATGGTCCCATCATATGATGGGCTAAAGAAGGAATGCAGGCAAGAGTCATTCCTTACACTAAGAAAAGGAGTACATGTGGCACCTTAGAGACTAACCAATTTATTTGAGCATAAGCTTTCGTGAGCTACAGCTCACTTCATCGGATGCATACTGTAGAAAATACAGTGAGCGTGTTTTTATACACAGAGACCATGAAAAAATGGGTGTTTATCACTTCAAAAGGTTTTCTCTCCCCCCACCCCACTCTCCTGCTGGTAATAGCTTATCTAAAGTGATCACTCGCCTTACAATGTGTATGCTAATCAAGGTGGGCCATTTCCAGCACAAATCCAGGGTTTAACACAGTGGGGGGGGCGGAGGGGGGCAGGAATAAACAAGGGGAAATAGGTTACTTTGCGGAATGACTCAACCACTCCCAGTCGCTATTCAAGCCTAAATTAATTGTATCCAATTTGCAAATGAATTCCAATTCAGCAGTCTCTCCTTGAAGTCTGTTTCTGAAGTTTTTCTGTTGTAATATCGCAACTTTCATGACTGTAATCGCGTGACCAAAGAGAATGAAGTGTTCTCCGACTGGTTTATGAATGTTATAATTCTTGACATCTGAGTTTATGCTCCAATAAATTGGTTAGTCTCTAAGATGCCACAAGTACTCCTTTTCTTTTTGCGAATACAGAGTAACACGGCTGCTACTCTGAAACAATTCCTTACACTGGAGAGAAAGGAAACTGTGGAAAGGGATGACACAAACTGTAGCTCTATATATATGTTATACTTTATAATTTCTCACAAATCCTAAATTTACAGAGAAAATCTTAAACCCTCCTAGTAACCGATTCTCTGAACAGAACAGTAGAAAAGAGTAGAATCAAAAGGAGCCACTTTGAGAGATTTCTCTTGACATTGTGCCTGCACACTCCCCCAGCAGCTTGGGGGGAGCTAGGCAGAGGTAGGAACTGTCTTTTTCTCTCTCTGCTCCTCCCCTTGTCCCAGAAAAGTCAATCTACCGTGGGATGCTGCAGAAAATGGGTCTGGGCCGGGCTGGGCGCTGGGTACCTCGCTCCCCACCCCGTCTCCTGCCCTCAGCCTGGGAGACTCAGTCCCTAACTAAATCATCCCAGACAGAGGTTTTTTTCAAGCCTGACCTTCAAAACCTCTAAGGAAGGAGATTCCACTACCTCCCTCGGTAACCCATTCCAGTGCTTCACCACCCTCCTAGTGAAAAAGTTTTTCCTAATAGCCAGCCTAACCCTCCCCCACTGCAACTTGAGACCATTACTCCTCTTTCTGTTATCTGCTACCACGGAGAACAGTCTAGCTCCACCCTCTTTGGAACCCCCTTTCTTCGTTCTTCTCCTCTGCACACGAAGTAATCCCAGTTCCCTCAGCCTTTCCTCATAAGGCTCCAGCCCCCGAGTCATTTTTGTTGCCCTTCACTGGACTCTTTCCCATTTTTCCACATCCTTCTTCCTTTCCACTTTATAGTCCATTCATCCAGCCCATACTTCTTTAACTTGCTGGCAAGAATACTGTGGGAGACCATATCAAAGGCTTTGCTAACTAGTTCACTGCTTTCCCCTCATCCACAGAGCCAGTTATCTCATCGTAGAAGGCAATTAGGTTAGTTAGGCATGACTTGCCCTTGGTTAATCCACGCTGACTGTTCCTGCTCAGCAGCTGCTCAGCCAGGAGTTGTGCCTCACAATGAAGGCAGGCATCAGCTTCTGACCCTGGAAGCTCAACCCCTGTTCTCCTAGTCAGAGGAAAGAGAGAGAGCAGCCCTCTCCTCTAGCAATTCCCCAGACTTCCTTTATGGCCTCAACTACCTCAACCGCCTTCCTTTGTACGGAAGATTTGGACAGACTCTTCTGTCCTTCTTTGGGCAGAAATCTTCTCTCCTTCCTGAGTAGAGAGAAACCTCCAGCGCTAATGAATCAGAGACAGAGCCCCAGGGACCTGGGCAGCCCTTGGGGCCAAGTGCCCATCAGTCCCATGGCCATTCTATGTTGAGACCATAGGTGCTGGAACCAGGGGTCCTTGGGATCCAGCAATACCCTCTGGCTTGAAGTGGTTTCCATTCTACACAGAGTTTATAGTTTGGGTCAGTGGCTCTCAGGACCTCCACTATACAAAGTGTTCGAGCCCCTCTGGGTGAGACCCGAAATAATCCCAGGTCCCTGGAGAATCTCACACAGTTTCATGGAGTCTCATTATTTCCATCGCTGCCTCCTGTGTCCAAGGCTGGGAGGATTCAATGCTGATGTGGCCCCTTCTGTAGCATAGACAGGAGGCTGATGGCAAGTGGCTCTGCATGGGACCATTTGCCTATTAGAGCTACAGAGGGCCCTGAGGCCCATCTGAACACATAACAGATATTGGGATGGACACCTACTTGTCTAGCTGAGGAGCACAGTCTCACCACACATACCCAGAAAGGGAAACGAGAATGCCTGTGAGTGTGCTCTTAATTGATGTCGTCTCCACTGTTTGGTACGGCAGAGAAACTATTACAAACTTGGTCGGTTGTACAAGAGGGGAAACTGAGGTACACCACCTCATGAATTTCCTAAATGACCAGTGAGTGGGGTAGCTCAGTAGCCTGACTATAGAACAAAATAAGGACAGCTTGGAGGTAATTCTTCTGGTTTTTTTCTGCAATTAGCAAGGAAATTTGTAAAAGGAAGTAGTAGTATTATTAAGCAATAATCTGTCCCCACTAGGGGGTGGTGGAAATTGTTTCTTTTGTTTTTCAGACACTCTACAAGCAAGCTGGCGCCTGCAGAAGAATAACCTGTCAGAATACCATGGATCTATGTTTTGTGTTGTTTTGTGTGTGGTGTTTGTCTTGTTGCTAGCATTGTTGTGTTTCAATAAACAAGAAACCTCATGACATGGGTAGGGGATGGCTTCAGAAGGCTGACCTTGGTGGGGAGATGTGTATGGGAATGCAGAATGCCCAACTAGGAGGCAAGCACCTGTGTACTAGCTACCGTGGTACCTGGAAATGGAATGGCAACTAAGGTGGTCCCCACAAGAAATAATATAGAAATAATGAGAAGGAGCTTACTGGGAATCAATGGAGAGGTGTGTAAAATAGTGTAAATCAACAGAAGGTGTTTGGATGTGCTCCTCTCCTGTGACTATGGAGGAGCAGGATCAATGGCCTGTGCAAGGGGTGGACAATTGGGTGTACAAGGTGTTTTGCTGGGAACATACATATTACTAAGGGCACAATTACACCAGCCCATAATCAAACTATACACAGCTACATGCTGCTATCTGGACTATGGTGCACAAATGCATCTGTAAATCTTATTGCTGTAAATACTCAAACCAGGGCATATCGCCTGATTCCATACCAAGTGGTTAAGCTGGTTTGGACAATATCCCATTTCTCTGTGAACATTCAATGGACTTATGATAGGGACAAAAGCATGTAAAACCTGCAGGGACAGCTTTTTGCAACTGCCAGCAGCTGGACACATAAGATCATGACCCTGTCGAAGGAGGAGAGGCAGTGTTTTGGTGGCGGCTCGGCTGTTGGACCATACTGCAGTGGTCAGGACTCGGTGTTGCTGTGGATTTTGTATTGTTAACTGTACTTGTGTTACGTTGCATATAGAGATAACCTATAAGTAATGTAGTAAGCCCTCCCCACCCCGCAGTGTACTAGGCAACCCGGACCCAACCTTCTCGGGCCCACTGTAATGGGAAGTCTGGGAACACTAATTGGAATAGGTGTGGTATGCCTGCACGAGAGAGGGTGCAGGGCACTATACTACACAAGGGGCAGTGGCATAAATGGAATATCGACACCTTCCACCTTGATGCCTGGCCTTATCAGGAAATGTGTCGCTATATGTCCTATGCTTTTCCAGGGATACCTGGGCAGGAGGATCCCGAAAAAAAAGGCTGGGAGTGTTAGGATATAGCTAGTCAGGCCTGTCTGTAAAGGCATATACTCTAAGAATTTAGGTGTATTCTTATCCCTTAGCTAGTTATAGAGGTATAAAAGAAAGAATCAAAATCACTGTCTGCCGTGGTAAGTGCCTGCTCTTACTGGTTCAGAGTAGCAGCCGTGTTAGTCTGTATTCGCAAAAAGAAAAGGAGTACTAGTGGCACCTTAGAGACTAACCGATTTATTTGAGCATAAGCTTTCGTGAGCTACAGCATCCGACGAAGTGAGCTGGAGCTCACGAAAGCTTATGCTCAAATAATTTGGTTAGTCTCTAAGGTGCCACTAGTACTCCTTTTCTTTTTTCTCTTACTGTGACAGTCTGAGGCCCTGTTCTTAGGCTAAGATCTTTGGCTAAGCAGCAGAGGCAGCCATAAGCTGGGAAGCGAACGGTCACATCCTTACATTCCAAACTAGTCACATTGAAAGCAGGTGCTATTGGGCTGTTAGGAATACAATCCTGTCCTGATAATGCCTATCACCTCCAGAGAAAGGGAAGTGCCTAGAAAATGTAAAAGGAAACTTAGTTTGATAGCATCCTTTCTGGCATGAACTCACTTATCAATAGCTGGGATGTGAAATCCTTATTTCTGTGTTGTTCTATTATTGTAGTCCCCATTTTTTTATTGTTTGTTTGTATAATCTCTGTCTGGTTCTGTGATTGTTTCTGTCTGCTGTATAATTAATTTTGCTGGGTGTAAACTAATTAAAGTGGTGGGATATAATTGGTTAAATAATCATGTTCAATAGGTTAGGATTGGTTAGTTAAATTTCAGTAGGGGGGTGCGGGGCATTCTGGGGTCTGTCCCAATGCCCCGTGATGCATCAAATCGCATCCCAGCAATCCCTGTGCTTCTGTCCACATTTGGCACCATCTTTCAACGTTTTTTCTACTACGCGTTCCGTCTTCCCTTTTGGGCTGCAGGAATGGATCCCGAACCGCTCAGGAATATGCTGCTGGGTCTCGCCAGCATGTCATGAATTGCAGTCAAGTTACTAATATTACTAGTAATATAGGCGGATAGTGTTAGTCCTCCCCCAAAAAAGAGCATCCCTAGGCACGAGAGGCTGAGGCAGCTGGGCTTTGTTTAAGAAATCTGCAAGCTCTTTATCTTTCTAGCGTCACCTCCCACTCGTCTCCTCACTACTTAACCAAGTCCTTTCAGATAATCGGTCTTGAGCTCAGTCTTTTAATAAAGAAACTCAAAAGTAGTCCCCATTGTAGGGTGCTTTTTCACAATAACAGGTGATACAACCCTGGCAAAAAAACACCCATTAAACTCAAAGGCTGTGCGTACCCCATCAACGACGGCATAACCGTCTAGAAAGTAGGGGGCCTACGTGTAATTCCCTACCCTGTAAAGCATGCCGTATCTGTATATTTTCTTTGTTATACAAGAGCCACTGAATAGAGGGGGTCGAATATCTCTTTTTCTGCTTGTGATAGTTGTCTGGACGGAGAAGAGCTACAGTGTTAGGCTGCAAAAACATAGCCATGCAGACAGATGCCAACGTTATCCAGAAAGGATCTATACACAATTTTACCTCTGTGAATTTACCAGGGCCTCTCGCTACAATATCTCCCGTCTCTGACATTCTCATGATCTCTTCTCTGTACAGGATACAGGCCCTTCTCAAAATGTTGACACCCTTCTGAGAATAATACGCGAGCTTTTTCTGCAAGTCAAACATCTCATATCTGTTGTCCCGATACCGGGGAAGAAATCCTGCTTTCTCCATAGGCATCATGTTGTCTACGCCATAGTACTCCACCTTGGACATAGGCCCCACGTAAATTTGGCTTTCTAAAGTGATGAAAAATGTGGGAAATGCCCTTTGCAATCTTCAGACCCCATCACCTGTGGGAGCTTGCTAAGCTTCATGGGCAAGAAGTGTAATGAGTCTATAAAACAAATGCCCAGGGCCTTAACTTCCACACACATTAGTTTACTACCCTGAGTTATCAGTTCTAGGCCCATCTTTTCCTTCAGTAACTGTCTAACAATGAAGTATGCCTCATAATCTTTAGAATTGTGCGCTAGGAACTTAGAATCATAAGAATCATAGAATATCAGGGTTGGAAGGGAGGTCATCTAGTCCAACCCCCTGCTCAAAGCAGGACCGATCCCTGACTAAATCATCCCAGCCAGGGCTTTGTCAAGCCTGACCTTAAAAACTTCTAGGGAAGGAGATTCCACCACCTCCCTAGGTAACACATTCCAGTGTTTCACCACCCTCCTAGTGAAAAGTTTTTCCTAATATCCAACCTAAGTCTCCCCCACCGCAACTTGAGACCATTACTCCTTGTTCTGTCTTGCAGTCCCGGAACTTTCTGCCAATAAAGGTCTTAACAAATGTAGACAGACACTCACCACCCTTAAATTCCCAGGATCGTTCTAGCTTTAGGGACATAGCAAAAATCTAATTGTGCACATGCAGGCCCATCTCCTGCCTGCATTCAAAACTGTAAAAAAATATAATTTCTAATGCTATACATAAAACACAGGTGGCTATCTACATCACTGGTGATCAAAGCCCGACACTGCTCACAACGCCTTCTCTTACACCTGTGTCCCTTGTCCACGTAAGACTGACACTGATCACATACAATTTTAGACAGGCATTTGACTTGTTTTTTCGATGCGCAGTCTACTTGTCTCTCTAAACATTCTTTGGAGCAACAATACAGTCTACAGCTAGGACACCTCAGCTGCACACCCACGCTGTCTGAGAACGTTGCACTCAAGCAGAGGCACCAACGATACCTGCAAGAATGGCTATCACTGTACACTGTGTGGTAAAACTCACAATAATTTTTCACACCGAACAGCTTTTTCACATCCAGAACCCCATAATAATGCTCATCATGCAACACGATGAAAAAAGTCTTGGCGTACACTGGAACTCCCATTTAAAAAAAAAAAAACAGCCACCGTTTGCCGCATAGAGCACCACCTGTATGTTGACTCCTAAATGCTGTTCAAACGCCGCTATGATGCTGAGCATAATCTTTTTTTGATCTGACCACCCCAGTTTCTCATGCAACTTTCTCACCCAGTCTAACAATTCCACGTCTGTTGCTTTACAGTCAGACATGACAGCCAAGAACCCACCCGCAAAACACAGATTAGTACCAGTGTAAGTCAGGTCTACTAAACATGGTCTCTTTTTATGGAGGATTTGACTATAGAGGAAAAAATTCAAAACTCTGCGGCCACTGTATCCCCCGTGTATGGCTTCAACGACCTGCTGAGCTGATTTAATTCTCTCAAGATTGACAAAACAAAATTCTTCACGATACGCCGAACCCCCAAACCTAGGTAATTCCCTTTGACAATTTCTCACTCTCTCTATATACACGTCTGTTTGGGGGGTCTGCATCTGCATTTTCAGGGTTACTTGGGGGTTCCGCTACGGAACCGTCAGCTGCTTTTTCTACATCAGATGCTATTTGAGAGTCAGACTCCAAGGGCCAGCGTGAGGATCATCAGAAGTATACGGGGACCCATCAAGAAAGCCTTCTGGGGAATTTTCTAAACCAGACTCTGTGAGAGTCACCACTGCCCCCAGGTCGGATTCCGCCTCCCCAATCTCAGACACACCAATTTCAGAGCCTCCAGAGTAGGGGGCATCTCTTTTTGTTTTTTGATCCTCATCACCTCTTTAGCCTTTTTTAAAAAATTTCAGCGACCCTGGCCTGTAACTTTTTGGCAGACGTACGTTTATCCGCCAACACTGCCCGCCCCTTTTGTTTACGCCTTAGCTAATGTGTAGCTTTGAGGATGCCCCTTTTACGAAAGCCCCTTTCCATGACTAGTCATGCCTGCTCAGAACAACCCTCAGAAAAACTGAAGTGTTTTTCAAATTCAGCTGCAAGAGCTTTTGCATTTTTGATGTAGTTTCCAGTCTTCCTTTCTTTGAGAACCTCTGAGGATACAGCGTCCATCAGCTTTCTGAACGAAGCGTCATATTTTTCCCAAATTTTCTAGAATACTGAAGAGCTGTGCCGACCTTATGGAGGTGGGAGAATAGTTCGCGAGAATTGTTGGATACTTCATAAGGAGCTACCCCTGCATCGCTGGAGCTTTCAGTTCTTGGCTTTTTTATTGACAACCACTAAAAAGTTTGCTCCAGGTTTATGAATGGGTGTGTTTTCGCTCACAGTTTTCTCAGGACTTGGTGTGGTGCTGACAGCTGAGGAACTGGAGTTATGTTTGTGTGGGTGCTTTTTACCAAAGTCTTTTGTTTTGTCCTTTGGCTTGACGTATGTGCGCTTTGGACTGTCCTGCTGCTTCGACTGCACTCTTCTGCTGTTTGCGTTGGCGTTGTTGTTGTTGTTAAAGGTATCGGAGCAGATTCCTGGTTCTTTGGTGGTTCTGGTGGAGGTTTCCCTGTAGCTCGGACTACAGCATTGTCAGGAGAACTGCCCATGCCTGATTAAGAAAAACGGAGGTGTTCCAACTTAGCATCAAATAAACATTTTAAAACTTTACCATCTTTCTCACCCACAGCTATGTATTTGCTTAAAATAGAAAAACTCATGAAATAGTCAAAACAATAAGCAAAACATATTTACTGGGCTTCAGCCATCCATCAGCCATTGATGCTGGTGAATTTTCCTTTTCAGATGTCTCTTTTCTTTCTCTTTTGAGCTTGTTTACCCTCTTGTCTAAGAATCTCTCATGTTTTAGAGCAGACAACATTATTATTATAAAACAAATGAAACTGTCTTGTAAAGTTAAAAAATAAAATACTTATTAAGGTGTTTTTCTATTTAAAAAGTCATAGCTTTAAAACAAGGTAATCCACTTCAGGCTGTAAAACAAACACAGGTTTTGGTTCATTTCCACCACTAGTGTTTCTCTAAAACCGAGAATTTTATATTTCCACCATGTACCCAAAAACAAAGTGTGCAATAAAATACCTTTAAAATCCCCCCCATAACTATGTCTTGCATAGGTTCCCTAAATCACCAACAACAATTTAAACACGAACTAATTTTAAAACAACCCGTTTTAAAAACACATCACATTTTGCAGATTAAAAAACAAACTGTTTTGAAACAAAATACTGTAAAATCCCACGCTTATCTCTTCCATAGGCCCCTAACTCACAATTTAAACATTAAAACCAACTCTTTCAAAAAATATGTTTTAAAACATACACGCACACACTTACCTTGCCGTGGTGAAGTAGAGCTCACATTGAACCTTTTCCCACAGTACATACACTTATAGGGTTTCTGTCCAATGTGGATCTCTGATGATTAACGAGGTCTGAGTTCTGAGCCAAACTTTTCCCATATTCTATACATATGTTTGGTTTCTCCCCTGGGTGTGTGCTTTGGAAAATGAGGCCATTCAGGAAGTCTCCTGCATGGTTAGTGGTTTCACTCCCTTTCTCCCCTTGAGGCTTTTTCTAACTTGCGCGGGCTCTTAGAGTTGTCTCTTTTCAAGACTTTGGGTAACATTCCCTTTGGATTTATTGGTGGCCTCTTGCACTCTCTGTATATGCTGGTAAAGATTCTCCTCCTTATATTCTTTTATGGTCCCATCATATGATGGGCTAAAGAAGGAATGCAGGCAAGAGTCATTCCTTACACTAAGAAAAGGAGTACATGTGGCACCTTAGAGACTAACCAATTTATTTGAGCATAAGCTTTCGTGAGCTACAGCTCACTTCATCGGATGCATACTGTAGAAAATACAGTGAGCGTGTTTTTATACACAGAGACCATGAAAAAATGGGTGTTTATCACTTCAAAAGGTTTTCTCTCCCCCCACCCCACTCTCCTGCTGGTAATAGCTTATCTAAAGTGATCACTCGCCTTACAATGTGTATGCTAATCAAGGTGGGCCATTTCCAGCACAAATCCAGGGTTTAACACGAACGTCTGAGGAACAGTGGGGGGGGGCGGAGGGGGGCAGGAATAAACAAGGGGAAATAGGTTACTTTGCGGAATGACTCAACCACTCCCAGTCGCTATTCAAGCCTAAATTAATTGTATCCAATTTGCAAATGAATTCCAATTCAGCAGTCTCTCCTTGAAGTCTGTTTCTGAAGTTTTTCTGTTGTAATATCGCAACTTTCATGACTGTAATCGCGTGACCAAAGAGAATGAAGTGTTCTCCGACTGGTTTATGAATGTTATAATTCTTGACATCTGAGTTTATGCTCCAATAAATTGGTTAGTCTCTAAGATGCCACAAGTACTCCTTTTCTTTTTGCGAATACAGAGTAACACGGCTGCTACTCTGAAACAATTCCTTACACTGGAGAGAAAGGAAACTGTGGAAAGGGATGACACAAACTGTAGCTCTATATATATGTTATACTTTATAATTTCTCACAAATCCTAAATTTACAGAGAAAATCTTAAACCCTCCTAGTAACCGATTCTCTGAACAGAACAGTAGAAAAGAGTAGAATCAAAAGGAGCCACTTTGAGAGATTTCTCTTGACATTGTGCCTGCACACTCCCCCAGCAGCTTGGGGGGAGCTAGGCAGAGGTAGGAACTGTCTTTTTCTCTCTCTGCTCCTCCCCTTGTCCCAGAAAAGTCAATCTACCGTGGGATGCTGCAGGAAATGGGTCTGGGCCGGGCTGGGCGCTGGGTACCTCGCTCCCCACCCCGTCTCCTGCCCTCAGCCTGGGAGACTCAGTCCCTAACTAAATCATCCCAGACAGAGGTTTTTTTCAAGCCTGACCTTCAAAACCTCTAAGGAAGGAGATTCCACTACCTCCCTCGGTAACCCATTCCAGTGCTTCACCACCCTCCTAGTGAAAAAGTTTTTCCTAATAGCCAGCCTAACCCTCCCCCACTGCAACTTGAGACCATTACTCCTCTTTCTGTTATCTGCTACCACGGAGAACAGTCTAGCTCCACCCTCTTTGGAACCCCCTTTCTTCGTTCTTCTCCTCTGCACACGAAGTAATCCCAGTTCCCTCAGCCTTTCCTCATAAGGCTCCAGCCCCCGAGTCATTTTTGTTGCCCTTCACTGGACTCTTTCCCATTTTTCCACATCCTTCTTCCTTTCCACTTTATAGTCCATTCATCCAGCCCATACTTCTTTAACTTGCTGGCAAGAATACTGTGGGAGACCATATCAAAGGCTTTGCTAACTAGTTCACTGCTTTCCCCTCATCCACAGAGCCAGTTATCTCATCGTAGAAGGCAATTAGGTTAGTTAGGCATGACTTGCCCTTGGTTAATCCACGCTGACTGTTCCTGCTCAGCAGCTGCTCAGCCAGGAGTTGTGCCTCACAATGAAGGCAGGCATCAGCTTCTGACCCTGGAAGCTCAACCCCTGTTCTCCTAGTCAGAGGAAAGAGAGAGAGCAGCCCTCTCCTCTAGCAATTCCCCAGACTTCCTTTATGGCCTCAACTACCTCAACCGCCTTCCTTTGTACGGAAGATTTGGACAGACTCTTCTGTCCTTCTTTGGGCAGAAATCTTCTCTCCTTCCTGAGTAGAGAGAAACCTCCAGCGCTAATGAATCAGAGACAGAGCCCCAGGGACCTGGGCAGCCCTTGGGGGCCAAGTGCCCATCAGTCCCATGGCCATTCTATGTTGAGACCATAGGTGCTGGAACCAGGGGTCCTTGGGATCCAGCAATACCCTCTGGCTTGAAGTGGTTTCCATTCTACACAGAGTTTATAGTTTGGGTCAGTGGCTCTCAGGACCTCCACTATACAAAGTGTTCGAGCCCCTCTGGGTGAGACCCGAAATAATCCCAGGTCCCTGGAGAATCTCACACAGTTTCATGGAGTCTCATTATTTCCATCGCTGCCTCCTGTGTCCAAGGCTGGGAGGATTCAATGCTGATGTGGCCCCTTCTGTAGCATAGACAGGAGGCTGATGGCAAGTGGCTCTGCATGGGACCATTTGCCTATTAGAGCTACAGAGGGCCCTGAGGCCCATCTGAACACATAACAGATATTGGGATGGACACCTACTTGTCTAGCTGAGGAGCACAGTCTCACCACACATACCCAGAAAGGGAAACGAGAATGCCTGTGAGTGTGCTCTTAATTGATGTCGTCTCCACTGTTTGGTACGGCAGAGAAACTATTACAAACTTGGTCGGTTGTACAAGAGGGGAAACTGAGGTACACCACCTCATGAATTTCCTAAATGACCAGTGAGTGGGGTAGCTCAGTAGCCTGACTATAGAACAAAATAAGGACAGCTTGGAGGTAATTCTTCTGGTTTTTTTCTGCAATTAGCAAGGAAATTTGTAAAAGGAAGTAGTAGTATTATTAAGCAATAATCTGTCCCCACTAGGGGGTGGTGGAAATTGTTTCTTTTGTTTTTCAGACACTCTACAAGCAAGCTGGCGCCTGCAGAAGAATAACCTGTCAGAATACCATGGATCTATGTTTTGTGTTGTTTTGTGTGTGGTGTTTGTCTTGTTGCTAGCATTGTTGTGTTTCAATAAACAAGAAACCTCATGACATGGGTAGGGGATGGCTTCAGAAGGCTGACCTTGGTGGGGAGATGTGTATGGGAATGCAGAATGCCCAACTAGGAGGCAAGCACCTGTGTACTAGCTACCGTGGTACCTGGAAATGGAATGGCAACTAAGGTGGTCCCCACAAGAAATAATATAGAAATAATGAGAAGGAGCTTACTGGGAATCAATGGAGAGGTGTGTAAAATAGTGTAAATCAACAGAAGGTGTTTGGATGTGCTCCTCTCCTGTGACTATGGAGGAGCAGGATCAATGGCCTGTGCAAGGGGTGGACAATTGGGTGTACAAGGTGTTTTGCTGGGAACATACATATTACTAAGGGCACAATTACACCAGCCCATAATCAAACTATACACAGCTACATGCTGCTATCTGGACTATGGTGCACAAATGCATCTGTAAATCTTATTGCTGTAAATACTCAAACCAGGGCATATCGCCTGATTCCATACCAAGTGGTTAAGCTGGTTTGGACAATATCCCATTTCTCTGTGAACATTCAATGGACTTATGATAGGGACAAAAGCATGTAAAACCTGCAGGGACAGCTTTTTGCAACTGCCAGCAGCTGGACACATAAGATCATGACCCTGTCGAAGGAGGAGAGGCAGTGTTTTGGTGGCGGCTCGGCTGTTGGACCATACTGCAGTGGTCAGGACTCGGTGTTGCTGTGGATTTTGTATTGTTAACTGTACTTGTGTTACGTTGCATATAGAGATAACCTATAAGTAATGTAGTAAGCCCTCCCCACCCCGCAGTGTACTAGGCAACCCGGACCCAACCTTCTCGGGCCCACTGTAATGGGAAGTCTGGGAACACTAATTGGAATAGGTGTGGTATGCCTGCACGAGAGAGGGTGCAGGGCACTATACTACACAAGGGGCAGTGGCATAAATGGAATATCGACACCTTCCACCTTGATGCCTGGCCTTATCAGGAAATGTGTCGCTATATGTCCTATGCTTTTCCAGGGATACCTGGGCAGGAGGATCCCGAAAAAAAAGGCTGGGAGTGTTAGGATATAGCTAGTCAGGCCTGTCTGTAAAGGCATATACTCTAAGAATTTAGGTGTATTCTTATCCCTTAGCTAGTTATAGAGGTATAAAAGAAAGAATCAAAATCACTGTCTGCCGTGGTAAGTGCCTGCTCTTACTGGTTCAGAGTAGCAGCCGTGTTAGTCTGTATTCGCAAAAAGAAAAGGAGTACTAGTGGCACCTTAGAGACTAACCGATTTATTTGAGCATAAGCTTTCGTGAGCTACAGCATCCGACGAAGTGAGCTGGAGCTCACGAAAGCTTATGCTCAAATAATTTGGTTAGTCTCTAAGGTGCCACTAGTACTCCTTTTCTTTTTTCTCTTACTGTGACAGTCTGAGGCCCTGTTCTTAGGCTAAGATCTTTGGCTAAGCAGCAGAGGCAGCCATAAGCTGGGAAGCGAACGGTCACATCCTTACATTCCAAACTAGTCACATTGAAAGCAGGTGCTATTGGGCTGTTAGGAATACAATCCTGTCCTGATAATGCCTATCACCTCCAGAGAAAGGGAAGTGCCTAGAAAATGTAAAAGGAAACTTAGTTTGATAGCATCCTTTCTGGCATGAACTCACTTATCAATAGCTGGGATGTGAAATCCTTATTTCTGTGTTGTTCTATTATTGTAGTCCCCATTTTTTTATTGTTTGTTTGTATAATCTCTGTCTGGTTCTGTGATTGTTTCTGTCTGCTGTATAATTAATTTTGCTGGGTGTAAACTAATTAAAGTGGTGGGATATAATTGGTTAAATAATCATGTTCAATAGGTTAGGATTGGTTAGTTAAATTTCAGTAGGGGGGTGCGGGGCATTCTGGGGTCTGTCCCAATGCCCCGTGATGCATCAAATCGCATCCCAGCAATCCCTGTGCTTCTGTCCACATTTGGCACCATCTTTCAACGTTTTTTCTACTACGCGTTCCGTCTTCCCTTTTGGGCTGCAGGAATGGATCCCGAACCGCTCAGGAATATGCTGCTGGGTCTCGCCAGCATGTCATGAATTGCAGTCAAGTTACTAATATTACTAGTAATATAGGCGGATAGTGTTAGTCCTCCCCCAAAAAAGAGCATCCCTAGGCACGAGAGGCTGAGGCAGCTGGGCTTTGTTTAAGAAATCTGCAAGCTCTTTATCTTTCTAGCGTCACCTCCCACTCGTCTCCTCACTACTTAACCAAGTCCTTTCAGATAATCGGTCTTGAGCTCAGTCTTTTAATAAAGAAACTCAAAAGTAGTCCCCATTGTAGGGTGCTTTTTCACAATAACAGGTGATACAACCCTGGCAAAAAAACACCCATTAAACTCAAAGGCTGTGCGTACCCCATCAACGACGGCATAACCGTCTAGAAAGTAGGGGGCCTACGTGTAATTCCCTACCCTGTAAAGCATGCCGTATCTGTATATTTTCTTTGTTATACAAGAGCCACTGAATAGAGGGGGTCGAATATCTCTTTTTCTGCTTGTGATAGTTGTCTGGACGGAGAAGAGCTACAGTGTTAGGCTGCAAAAACATAGCCATGCAGACAGATGCCAACGTTATCCAGAAAGGATCTATACACAATTTTACCTCTGTGAATTTACCAGGGCCTCTCGCTACAATATCTCCCGTCTCTGACATTCTCATGATCTCTTCTCTGTACAGGATACAGGCCCTTCTCAAAATGTTGACACCCTTCTGAGAATAATACGCGAGCTTTTTCTGCAAGTCAAACATCTCATATCTGTTGTCCCGATACCGGGGAAGAAATCCTGCTTTCTCCATAGGCATCATGTTGTCTACGCCATAGTACTCCACCTTGGACATAGGCCCCACGTAAATTTGGCTTTCTAAAGTGATGAAAAATGTGGGAAATGCCCTTTGCAATCTTCAGACCCCATCACCTGTGGGAGCTTGCTAAGCTTCATGGGCAAGAAGTGTAATGAGTCTATAAAACAAATGCCCAGGGCCTTAACTTCCACACACATTAGTTTACTACCCTGAGTTATCAGTTCTAGGCCCATCTTTTCCTTCAGTAACTGTCTAACAATGAAGTATGCCTCATAATCTTTAGAATTGTGCGCTAGGAACTTAGAATCATAAGAATCATAGAATATCAGGGTTGGAAGGGAGGTCATCTAGTCCAACCCCCTGCTCAAAGCAGGACCGATCCCTGACTAAATCATCCCAGCCAGGGCTTTGTCAAGCCTGACCTTAAAAACTTCTAGGGAAGGAGATTCCACCACCTCCCTAGGTAACACATTCCAGTGTTTCACCACCCTCCTAGTGAAAAGTTTTTCCTAATATCCAACCTAAGTCTCCCCCACCGCAACTTGAGACCATTACTCCTTGTTCTGTCTTGCAGTCCCGGAACTTTCTGCCAATAAAGGTCTTAACAAATGTAGACAGACACTCACCACCCTTAAATTCCCAGGATCGTTCTAGCTTTAGGGACATAGCAAAAATCTAATTGTGCACATGCAGGCCCATCTCCTGCCTGCATTCAAAACTGTAAAAAAATATAATTTCTAATGCTATACATAAAACACAGGTGGCTATCTACATCACTGGTGATCAAAGCCCGACACTGCTCACAACGCCTTCTCTTACACCTGTGTCCCTTGTCCACGTAAGACTGACACTGATCACATACAATTTTAGACAGGCATTTGACTTGTTTTTTCGATGCGCAGTCTACTTGTCTCTCTAAACATTCTTTGGAGCAACAATACAGTCTACAGCTAGGACACCTCAGCTGCACACCCACGCTGTCTGAGAACGTTGCACTCAAGCAGAGGCACCAACGATACCTGCAAGAATGGCTATCACTGTACACTGTGTGGTAAAACTCACAATAATTTTTCACACCGAACAGCTTTTTCACATCCAGAACCCCATAATAATGCTCATCATGCAACACGATGAAAAAAGTCTTGGCGTACACTGGAACTCCCATTTAAAAAAAAAAAAACAGCCACCGTTTGCCGCATAGAGCACCACCTGTATGTTGACTCCTAAATGCTGTTCAAACGCCGCTATGATGCTGAGCATAATCTTTTTTTGATCTGACCACCCCAGTTTCTCATGCAACTTTCTCACCCAGTCTAACAATTCCACGTCTGTTGCTTTACAGTCAGACATGACAGCCAAGAACCCACCCGCAAAACACAGATTAGTACCAGTGTAAGTCAGGTCTACTAAACATGGTCTCTTTTTATGGAGGATTTGACTATAGAGGAAAAAATTCAAAACTCTGCGGCCACTGTATCCCCCGTGTATGGCTTCAACGACCTGCTGAGCTGATTTAATTCTCTCAAGATTGACAAAACAAAATTCTTCACGATACGCCGAACCCCCAAACCTAGGTAATTCCCTTTGACAATTTCTCACTCTCTCTATATACACGTCTGTTTGGGGGGTCTGCATCTGCATTTTCAGGGTTACTTGGGGGTTCCGCTACGGAACCGTCAGCTGCTTTTTCTACATCAGATGCTATTTGAGAGTCAGACTCCAAGGGCCAGCGTGAGGATCATCAGAAGTATACGGGGACCCATCAAGAAAGCCTTCTGGGGAATTTTCTAAACCAGACTCTGTGAGAGTCACCACTGCCCCCAGGTCGGATTCCGCCTCCCCAATCTCAGACACACCAATTTCAGAGCCTCCAGAGTAGGGGGCATCTCTTTTTGTTTTTTGATCCTCATCACCTCTTTAGCCTTTTTTAAAAAATTTCAGCGACCCTGGCCTGTAACTTTTTGGCAGACGTACGTTTATCCGCCAACACTGCCCGCCCCTTTTGTTTACGCCTTAGCTAATGTGTAGCTTTGAGGATGCCCCTTTTACGAAAGCCCCTTTCCATGACTAGTCATGCCTGCTCAGAACAACCCTCAGAAAAACTGAAGTGTTTTTCAAATTCAGCTGCAAGAGCTTTTGCATTTTTGATGTAGTTTCCAGTCTTCCTTTCTTTGAGAACCTCTGAGGATACAGCGTCCATCAGCTTTCTGAACGAAGCGTCATATTTTTCCCAAATTTTCTAGAATACTGAAGAGCTGTGCCGACCTTATGGAGGTGGGAGAATAGTTCGCGAGAATTGTTGGATACTTCATAAGGAGCTACCCCTGCATCGCTGGAGCTTTCAGTTCTTGGCTTTTTTATTGACAACCACTAAAAAGTTTGCTCCAGGTTTATGAATGGGTGTGTTTTCGCTCACAGTTTTCTCAGGACTTGGTGTGGTGCTGACAGCTGAGGAACTGGAGTTATGTTTGTGTGGGTGCTTTTTACCAAAGTCTTTTGTTTTGTCCTTTGGCTTGACGTATGTGCGCTTTGGACTGTCCTGCTGCTTCGACTGCACTCTTCTGCTGTTTGCGTTGGCGTTGTTGTTGTTGTTAAAGGTATCGGAGCAGATTCCTGGTTCTTTGGTGGTTCTGGTGGAGGTTTCCCTGTAGCTCGGACTACAGCATTGTCAGGAGAACTGCCCATGCCTGATTAAGAAAAACGGAGGTGTTCCAACTTAGCATCAAATAAACATTTTAAAACTTTACCATCTTTCTCACCCACAGCTATGTATTTGCTTAAAATAGAAAAACTCATGAAATAGTCAAAACAATAAGCAAAACATATTTACTGGGCTTCAGCCATCCATCAGCCATTGATGCTGGTGAATTTTCCTTTTCAGATGTCTCTTTTCTTTCTCTTTTGAGCTTGTTTACCCTCTTGTCTAAGAATCTCTCATGTTTTAGAGCAGACAACATTATTATTATAAAACAAATGAAACTGTCTTGTAAAGTTAAAAAATAAAATACTTATTAAGGTGTTTTTCTATTTAAAAAGTCATAGCTTTAAAACAAGGTAATCCACTTCAGGCTGTACAACAAACACAGGTTTTGGTTCATTTCCACCACTAGTGTTTCTCTAAAACCGAGAATTTTATATTTCCACCATGTACCCAAAAACAAAGTGTGCAATAAAATACCTTTAAAATCCCCCCCATAACTATGTCTTGCATAGGTTCCCTAAATCACCAACAACAATTTAAACACGAACTAATTTTAAAACAACCCGTTTTAAAAACACATCACATTTTGCAGATTAAAAAACAAACTGTTTTGAAACAAAATACTGTAAAATCCCACGCTTATC
This sequence comes from Lepidochelys kempii, assembly GCF_965140285.1. Taxonomy (NCBI): domain Eukaryota; kingdom Metazoa; phylum Chordata; order Testudines; family Cheloniidae; genus Lepidochelys; species Lepidochelys kempii. Next base: position 31,258,449 of record NC_136393.1, read on the forward strand.
TCTTCCATAGGCCCCTAACTCACAATTTAAACATTAAAACCAACTCTTTCAAAAAATATGTTTTAAAACATACACGCACACACTTACCTTGCCGTGGTGAAGTAGAGCTCACATTGAACCTTTTCCCACAGTACATACACTTATAGGGTTTCTGTCCAATGTGGATCTCTGATGATTAACGAGGTCTGAGTTCTGAGCCAAACTTTTCCCATATTCTATACATATGTTTGGTTTCTCCCCTGGGTGTGTGCTTTGGAAAATGAGGCCATTCAGGAAGTCTCCTGCATGGTTAGTGGTTTCACTCCCTTTCTCCCCTTGAGGCTTTTTCTAACTTGCGCGGGCTCTTAGAGTTGTCTCTTTTCAAGACTTTGGGTAACATTCCCTTTGGATTTATTGGTGGCCTCTTGCACTCTCTGTATATGCTGGTAAAGATTCTCCTCCTTATATTCTTTTATGGTCCCATCATATGATGGGCTAAAGAAGGAATGCAGGCAAGAGTCATTCCTTACACTAAGAAAAGGAGTACATGTGGCACCTTAGAGACTAACCAATTTATTTGAGCATAAGCTTTCGTGAGCTACAGCTCACTTCATCGGATGCATACTGTAGAAAATACAGTGAGCGTGTTTTTATACACAGAGACCATGAAAAAATGGGTGTTTATCACTTCAAAAGGTTTTCTCTCCCCCCACCCCACTCTCCTGCTGGTAATAGCTTATCTAAAGTGATCACTCGCCTTACAATGTGTATGCTAATCAAGGTGGGCCATTTCCAGCACAAATCCAGGGTTTAACACGAACGTCTGAGGAACAGTGGGGGGGGGCGGAGGGGGGCAGGAATAAACAAGGGGAAATAGGTTACTTTGCGGAATGACTCAACCACTCCCAGTCGCTATTCAAGCCTAAATTAATTGTATCCAATTTGCAAATGAATTCCAATTCAGCAGTCTCTCCTTGAAGTCTGTTTCTGAAGTTTTTCTGTTGTAATATCGCAACTTTCATGACTGTAATCGCGTGACCAAAGAGAATGAAGTGTTCTCCGACTGGTTTATGAATGTTATAATTCTTGACATCTGAGTTTATGCTCCAATAAATTGGTTAGTCTCTAAGATGCCACAAGTACTCCTTTTCTTTTTGCGAATACAGAGTAACACGGCTGCTACTCTGAAACAATTCCTTACACTGGAGAGAAAGGAAACTGTGGAAAGGGATGACACAAACTGTAGCTCTATATATATGTTATACTTTATAATTTCTCACAAATCCTAAATTTACAGAGAAAATCTTAAACCCTCCTAGTAACCGATTCTCTGAACAGAACAGTAGAAAAGAGTAGAATCAAAAGGAGCCACTTTGAGAGATTTCTCTTGACATTGTGCCTGCACACTCCCCCAGCAGCTTGGGGGGAGCTAGGCAGAGGTAGGAACTGTCTTTTTCTCTCTCTGCTCCTCCCCTTGTCCCAGAAAAGTCAATCTACCGTGGGATGCTGCAGGAAATGGGTCTGGGCCGGGCTGGGCGCTGGGTACCTCGCTCCCCACCCCGTCTCCTGCCCTCAGCCTGGGAGACTCAGTCCCTAACTAAATCATCCCAGACAGAGGTTTTTTTCAAGCCTGACCTTCAAAACCTCTAAGGAAGGAGATTCCACTACCTCCCTCGGTAACCCATTCCAGTGCTTCACCACCCTCCTAGTGAAAAAGTTTTTCCTAATAGCCAGCCTAACCCTCCCCCACTGCAACTTGAGACCATTACTCCTCTTTCTGTTATCTGCTACCACGGAGAACAGTCTAGCTCCACCCTCTTTGGAACCCCCTTTCTTCGTTCTTCTCCTCTGCACACGAAGTAATCCCAGTTCCCTCAGCCTTTCCTCATAAGGCTCCAGCCCCCGAGTCATTTTTGTTGCCCTTCACTGGACTCTTTCCCATTTTTCCACATCCTTCTTCCTTTCCACTTTATAGTCCATTCATCCAGCCCATACTTCTTTAACTTGCTGGCAAGAATACTGTGGGAGACCATATCAAAGGCTTTGCTAACTAGTTCACTGCTTTCCCCTCATCCACAGAGCCAGTTATCTCATCGTAGAAGGCAATTAGGTTAGTTAGGCATGACTTGCCCTTGGTTAATCCACGCTGACTGTTCCTGCTCAGCAGCTGCTCAGCCAGGAGTTGTGCCTCACAATGAAGGCAGGCATCAGCTTCTGACCCTGGAAGCTCAACCCCTGTTCTCCTAGTCAGAGGAAAGAGAGAGAGCAGCCCTCTCCTCTAGCAATTCCCCAGACTTCCTTTATGGCCTCAACTACCTCAACCGCCTTCCTTTGTACGGAAGATTTGGACAGACTCTTCTGTCCTTCTTTGGGCAGAAATCTTCTCTCCTTCCTGAGTAGAGAGAAACCTCCAGCGCTAATGAATCAGAGACAGAGCCCCAGGGACCTGGGCAGCCCTTGGGGCCAAGTGCCCATCAGTCCCATGGCCATTCTATGTTGAGACCATAGGTGCTGGAACCAGGGGTCCTTGGGATCCAGCAATACCCTCTGGCTTGAAGTGGTTTCCATTCTACACAGAGTTTATAGTTTGGGTCAGTGGCTCTCAGGACCTCCACTATACAAAGTGTTCGAGCCCCTCTGGGTGAGACCCGAAATAATCCCAGGTCCCTGGAGAATCTCACACAGTTTCATGGAGTCTCATTATTTCCATCGCTGCCTCCTGTGTCCAAGGCTGGGAGGATTCAATGCTGATGTGGCCCCTTCTGTAGCATAGACAGGAGGCTGATGGCAAGTGGCTCTGCATGGGACCATTTGCCTATTAGAGCTACAGAGGGCCCTGAGGCCCATCTGAACACATAACAGATATTGGGATGGACACCTACTTGTCTAGCTGAGGAGCACAGTCTCACCACACATACCCAGAAAGGGAAACGAGAATGCCTGTGAGTGTGCTCTTAATTGATGTCGTCTCCACTGTTTGGTACGGCAGAGAAACTATTACAAACTTGGTCGGTTGTACAAGAGGGGAAACTGAGGTACACCACCTCATGAATTTCCTAAATGACCAGTGAGTGGGGTAGCTCAGTAGCCTGACTATAGAACAAAATAAGGACAGCTTGGAGGTAATTCTTCTGGTTTTTTTCTGCAATTAGCAAGGAAATTTGTAAAAGGAAGTAGTAGTATTATTAAGCAATAATCTGTCCCCACTAGGGGGTGGTGGAAATTGTTTCTTTTGTTTTTCAGACACTCTACAAGCAAGCTGGCGCCTGCAGAAGAATAACCTGTCAGAATACCATGGATCTATGTTTTGTGTTGTTTTGTGTGTGGTGTTTGTCTTGTTGCTAGCATTGTTGTGTTTCAATAAACAAGAAACCTCATGACATGGGTAGGGGATGGCTTCAGAAGGCTGACCTTGGTGGGGAGATGTGTATGGGAATGCAGAATGCCCAACTAGGAGGCAAGCACCTGTGTACTAGCTACCGTGGTACCTGGAAATGGAATGGCAACTGAGGTGGTCCCCACAAGAAATAATATAGAAATAATGAGAAGGAGCTTACTGGGAATCAATGGAGAGGTGTGTAAAATAGTGTAAATCAACAGAAGGTGTTTGGATGTGCTCCTCTCCTGTGACTATGGAGGAGCAGGATCAATGGCCTGTGCAAGGGGTGGACAATTGGGTGTACAAGGTGTTTTGCTGGGAACATACATATTACTAAGGGCACAATTACACCAGCCCATAATCAAACTATACACAGCTACATGCTGCTATCTGGACTATGGTGCACAAATGCATCTGTAAATCTTATTGCTGTAAATACTCAAACCAGGGCATATCGCCTGATTCCATACCAAGTGGTTAAGCTGGTTTGGACAATATCCCATTTCTCTGTGAACATTCAATGGACTTATGATAGGGACAAAAGCATGTAAAACCTGCAGGGACAGCTTTTTGCAACTGCCAGCAGCTGGACACATAAGATCATGACCCTGTCGAAGGAGGAGAGGCAGTGTTTTGGTGGCGGCTCGGCTGTTGGACCATACTGCAGTGGTCAGGACTCGGTGTTGCTGTGGATTTTGTATTGTTAACTGTACTTGTGTTACGTTGCATATAGAGATAACCTATAAGTAATGTAGTAAGCCCTCCCCACCCCGCAGTGTACTAGGCAACCCGGACCCAACCTTCTCGGGCCCACTGTAATGGGAAGTCTGGGAACACTAATTGGAATAGGTGTGGTATGCCTGCACGAGAGAGGGTGCAGGGCACTATACTACACAAGGGGCAGTGGCATAAATGGAATATCGACACCTTCCACCTTGATGCCTGGCCTTATCAGGAAATGTGTCGCTATATGTCCTATGCTTTTCCAGGGATACCTGGGCAGGAGGATCCCGAAAAAAAAGGCTGGGAGTGTTAGGATATAGCTAGTCAGGCCTGTCTGTAAAGGCATATACTCTAAGAATTTAGGTGTATTCTTATCCCTTAGCTAGTTATAGAGGTATAAAAGAAAGAATCAAAATCACTGTCTGCCGTGGTAAGTGCCTGCTCTTACTGGTTCAGAGTAGCAGCCGTGTTAGTCTGTATTCGCAAAAAGAAAAGGAGTACTAGTGGCACCTTAGAGACTAACCGATTTATTTGAGCATAAGCTTTCGTGAGCTACAGCATCCGACGAAGTGAGCTGGAGCTCACGAAAGCTTATGCTCAAATAATTTGGTTAGTCTCTAAGGTGCCACTAGTACTCCTTTTCTTTTTTCTCTTACTGTGACAGTCTGAGGCCCTGTTCTTAGGCTAAGATCTTTGGCTAAGCAGCAGAGGCAGCCATAAGCTGGGAAGCGAACGGTCACATCCTTACATTCCAAACTAGTCACATTGAAAGCAGGTGCTATTGGGCTGTTAGGAATACAATCCTGTCCTGATAATGCCTATCACCTCCAGAGAAAGGGAAGTGCCTAGAAAATGTAAAAGGAAACTTAGTTTGATAGCATCCTTTCTGGCATGAACTCACTTATCAATAGCTGGGATGTGAAATCCTTATTTCTGTGTTGTTCTATTATTGTAGTCCCCATTTTTTTATTGTTTGTTTGTATAATCTCTGTCTGGTTCTGTGATTGTTTCTGTCTGCTGTATAATTAATTTTGCTGGGTGTAAACTAATTAAAGTGGTGGGATATAATTGGTTAAATAATCATGTTCAATAGGTTAGGATTGGTTAGTTAAATTTCAGTAGGGGGGTGCGGGGCATTCTGGGGTCTGTCCCAATGCCCCGTGATGCATCAAATCGCATCCCAGCAATCCCTGTGCTTCTGTCCACATTTGGCACCATCTTTCAACGTTTTTTCTACTACGCGTTCCGTCTTCCCTTTTGGGCTGCAGGAATGGATCCCGAACCGCTCAGGAATATGCTGCTGGGTCTCGCCAGCATGTCATGAATTGCAGTCAAGTTACTAATATTACTAGTAATATAGGCGGATAGTGTTAGTCCTCCCCCAAAAAAGAGCATCCCTAGGCACGAGAGGCTGAGGCAGCTGGGCTTTGTTTAAGAAATCTGCAAGCTCTTTATCTTTCTAGCGTCACCTCCCACTCGTCTCCTCACTACTTAACCAAGTCCTTTCAGATAATCGGTCTTGAGCTCAGTCTTTTAATAAAGAAACTCAAAAGTAGTCCCCATTGTAGGGTGCTTTTTCACAATAACAGGTGATACAACCCTGGCAAAAAAACACCCATTAAACTCAAAGGCTGTGCGTACCCCATCAACGACGGCATAACCGTCTAGAAAGTAGGGGGCCTACGTGTAATTCCCTACCCTGTAAAGCATGCCGTATCTGTATATTTTCTTTGTTATACAAGAGCCACTGAATAGAGGGGGTCGAATATCTCTTTTTCTGCTTGTGATAGTTGTCTGGACGGAGAAGAGCTACAGTGTTAGGCTGCAAAAACATAGCCATGCAGACAGATGCCAACGTTATCCAGAAAGGATCTATACACAATTTTACCTCTGTGAATTTACCAGGGCCTCTCGCTACAATATCTCCCGTCTCTGACATTCTCATGATCTCTTCTCTGTACAGGATACAGGCCCTTCTCAAAATGTTGACACCCTTCTGAGAATAATACGCGAGCTTTTTCTGCAAGTCAAACATCTCATATCTGTTGTCCCGATACCGGGGAAGAAATCCTGCTTTCTCCATAGGCATCATGCTGTCTACGCCATAGTACTCCACCTTGGACATAGGCCCCACGTAAATTTGGCTTTCTAAAGTGATGAAAAATGTGGGAAATGCCCTTTGCAATCTTCAGACCCCATCACCTGTGGGAGCTTGCTAAGCTTCATGGGCAAGAAGTGTAATGAGTCTATAAAACAAATGCCCAGGGCCTTAACTTCCACACACATTAGTTTACTACCCTGAGTTATCAGTTCTAGGCCCATCTTTTCCTTCAGTAACTGTCTAACAATGAAGTATGCCTCATAATCTTTAGAATTGTGCGCTAGGAACTTAGAATCATAAGAATCATAGAATATCAGGGTTGGAAGGGAGGTCATCTAGTCCAACCCCCTGCTCAAAGCAGGACCGATCCCTGACTAAATCATCCCAGCCAGGGCTTTGTCAAGCCTGACCTTAAAAACTTCTAGGGAAGGAGATTCCACCACCTCCCTAGGTAACACATTCCAGTGTTTCACCACCCTCCTAGTGAAAAGTTTTTCCTAATATCCAACCTAAGTCTCCCCCACCGCAACTTGAGACCATTACTCCTTGTTCTGTCTTGCAGTCCCGGAACTTTCTGCCAATAAAGGTCTTAACAAATGTAGACAGACACTCACCACCCTTAAATTCCCAGGATCGTTCTAGCTTTAGGGACATAGCAAAAATCTAATTGTGCACATGCAGGCCCATCTCCTGCCTGCATTCAAAACTGTAAAAAAATATAATTTCTAATGCTATACATAAAACACAGGTGGCTATCTACATCACTGGTGATCAAAGCCCGACACTGCTCACAACGCCTTCTCTTACACCTGTGTCCCTTGTCCACGTAAGACTGACACTGATCACATACAATTTTAGACAGGCATTTGACTTGTTTTTTCGATGCGCAGTCTACTTGTCTCTCTAAACATTCTTTGGAGCAACAATACAGTCTACAGCTAGGACACCTCAGCTGCACACCCACGCTGTCTGAGAACGTTGCACTCAAGCAGAGGCACCAACGATACCTGCAAGAATGGCTATCACTGTACACTGTGTGGTAAAACTCACAATAATTTTTCACACCGAACAGCTTTTTCACATCCAGAACCCCATAATAATGCTCATCATGCAACACGATGAAAAAAGTCTTGGCGTACACTGGAACTCCCATTTAAAAAAAAAAAAACAGCCACCGTTTGCCGCATAGAGCACCACCTGTATGTTGACTCCTAAATGCTGTTCAAACGCCGCTATGATGCTGAGCATAATCTTTTTTTGATCTGACCACCCCAGTTTCTCATGCAACTTTCTCACCCAGTCTAACAATTCCACGTCTGTTGCTTTACAGTCAGACATGACAGCCAAGAACCCACCCGCAAAACACAGATTAGTACCAGTGTAAGTCAGGTCTACTAAACATGGTCTCTTTTTATGGAGGATTTGACTATAGAGGAAAAAATTCAAAACTCTGCGGCCACTGTATCCCCCGTGTATGGCTTCAACGACCTGCTGAGCTGATTTAATTCTCTCAAGATTGACAAAACAAAATTCTTCACGATACGCCGAACCCCCAAACCTAGGTAATTCCCTTTGACAATTTCTCACTCTCTCTATATACACGTCTGTTTGGGGGGTCTGCATCTGCATTTTCACTCTGAGATAGCGCGT